>NC_057809.1:577209603-577237703 GCF_018294505.1 Triticum aestivum | reverse complement strand
ATATATTGGACGGCTATATTCGGACACCGGGAGTGTTCCGGGTGATTTCGGAGAAAACCGGAGTACCAGAAGGGTTACCGGAACCCTCCGGGGAAGTAATGGGCCTTATTGGGCCTTAGGGGAGAGAGAGGGCTGCGGCCTAAGAGGTGGCGCCCCCCCCCCCCACATGGGGGGTCCGAATTGGACTAGGGAGGGGGGCGCGGCCCCTCTTTCCCTCTCCCTCTCCCCCTCTTTCCTTCCCCCTTAGGGTTTCCTAATTGGATTAGGAAAGGGGAGTCCTACTCCCACTAGGAGGAGGACTCCCCCTCCCCTTGGCGTGCCCCATAGGGCCGGCCGGCCTCCCCCTTGCTCCTTTATATACGGGGGCAGGGGGCACCCTAGGACACACAAGTTGATCATTGAGATCGTTCCTTAGCCGTGTGCGGTGCCCCCTGCCACCATGTTCCACCTCGATCATATCGTTGTAGTGCTTAGGCGAAGCCCTGCGTCGGTAGAACATCAAGATCGTCACCACGCCGTCGTACTGACGGAACTCCTCCCCGAAGCTTTGCTGGATCGGAGCCCGGGGATCGTCATTGAGCTGTACGTGTGCTAAGAACTCGGAGGTGCCGGAGTAACGGTGCTTGGATCGGTCGGATCGGGAAGAAGACGTACGACTACTTCCTCTATGTTGTGTCAACACTTCCGTTACAATCTACAAGGGTACGTAGATCATACTCTCCCCCTCGTTGCAATGCATCACCATGATCTTGCGTGTGCGTAGGAAAATTTTGGAAATTACTACGAAACCCAACAGTGGTATCCGAGCCAGGTTTTATGGTTTGATGTTATTTGCACGAGTAGAACACAAGTGAGTTGTGGGCGATATAAGTCATACTGCCTACCAGCATGTCATACTTTGGTTCGGCAGTATTTTTGGATGAAGCGGCCCGGACCGACATTATGCGTACGCTTACGCGAGACCGGTTCTCCCGACGTGCTTTGCACATAGGTGGCTTGCGGGTGACTGTTTCTCCAACTTTAGTTGAACCAAGTGTGGCTACGCCCGGTCCTTGCGAAGGTTAAAACGGAGTCAAATTGACAAACTATCGTTGTGGTTTTGATGCGTAGGTGAGATTGGTTTTGCTTAAGCCCGTAGCAGCCACGTAAAACTTGCAACAACAAAGTAGAGGACGTCTAACTTGTTTTTGTAGGGCATGTTGTGATGTGATATGGTCAAGACATGATGCTAAATTTTATTGTATGAGATGATCATGTTTTGTAACCGAGTTATCGGCAACTGGCAGGAGCCATATGGTTGTCGCTTTATTGTATGCAATGCAATCGCGATGTAATGATTTACTTTATCACTAAGCGGGAGCGATAGTCGTGGAAACATAAGATTGGCGAGACAACAACGATGTTACGATGGAGATCAAGGTGTCGCGCCGGTGACGATGGTGATCATGACAGTGCTTCGGAGATGGAGATCACAAGCACAAGATGATGATGGCCATATCATATCACTTATATTGATTGCATGTGATGTTTATCTTTTATGCATCTTATCTTGCTTTGATTGACGGTAGCATTATAAGATGATCTCTCACTAAATTATCAAGAAGTGTTCTTCCTGAGTATGCACCGTTGCCAAAGTTCGTCGTGCCCAGACACCACGTGATGATCGGGTGTGATAAGCTCTACGTCCATATACAACGGGTGCAAGCCAGTTTTGCACACGCAGAATACTCGGGTTATACTTGACGAGCCTAGCATATGCAGATATGGCCTCGGAACACGGAGACCGAAAGGTCGAGTGTGAATCATATAGTAGATATGATCAACATAACGATGTTCACCATTGAAAACTACTCCATCTCACGTGATGATCGGACATGGTTTAGTTGATTTGGATCATGTGATCACTTAGAGGATTAGAGGGATGTCTATCTAAGTGGGAGTTCTTAAGTAATATGATTAATTGAACTTAAATTTATCATGAACTTAGTCCTGGTAGTATTTTGCAAATTATGTTGTAGATCAATAGCTCGCGTTGTTGCTTCCCTGTGTTTATTTTGATATGTTCCTAGAGAAAATTGTGTTGAAAGATGTTAGTAGCAATGATGCGGATTGGATCCGTGATCTGAGGTTTATCCTCATTGCTGCATAGAAGAATTATGTTCTTGATGCACCGCTAGGTGATGGACCTATTGCAGGAGCAGATGCAGACATTATGAACGTTTGGATAGCTTAATATGATGACTACTTGATAGTTTAGTGCACCATGCTTAATGGCTTAGAATCGGGACTTCAAAGACGTTTTGAACGTCATGGAACATATGAGATGTTCCAGGAGTTGAAGTTAATATTTCAAGCAAATACCCGAGTTGAGAGATATGAAGTCTCTAACAAGTTCTATAGCTAAAAGATGGAGGAGAATCGCTCAACTAGTGAGCACGTGCCCAGATTGTCTGAGTACTACAATCGCTTGAATCAAGTGGGAGTTAATCTTCCAGATAAGATAGTGATTGACAGAATTCTCTAGTCACCATCACCAAGTTAGTAGAACTTCATGATGAACTATAATATGCAAGGGATAACGGAAACAACTCCCAAGCTCTTCGTGATGCAAGTGTTGATGGTTGACAAGACCGCTAGTTTCAAGAAAAGGGCAAAGGGAAGAAGGGGAACTTCAAGAAGAACGGCAAGCAAGTTGCTGCTCAAGTGAAGAAGCCCAAGTCTGATCCTAAGCCTGAGACTAAGTGCTTCTACTGCAAAGGGACTGGTCACTGGAAGCGGAACTACCCCAAGTGATTGGCGGATAAGAAGGATGGCAAAGTGAACGTAAGTATATTTGATATACATGTTATTGATGTGTACTTTACTAGTGTTTATAGCAAACCCTCAGTATTTGATACTACTTCAGTTGCTAAGATTAGTAACTCGAAACGGGAGTTGCAGAATAAACAGAGACTAGTTAAGGGTGAAGTGACGATGTGTGTTGGAAGTGGTTCCAAGATTGATATGATCATCATCGCACACTCCCTATACTTTCGGGATTAGTGTTGAACCTGAATAAGTGTTATTTGGTGTTTGCGTTGAGCATGAATATGATTTGATCATGTTTATTGTAATACGGTTATTCATTTAAGTAAGAGAATAAATTGTTGTTCTGTTTACATGAATAAAACCTTATACACCCAATGAAAACAGTTCGTTGGATCTCGATCATAGTGATACACATAATCATAATATTGAAACCAAAAGATGCAAAGTTAATAATGATAGTGCAACTTATTTGTGGCACTGCCGTTTAGGTCATATTGGTGTAAAGCGCATGAAGAAACTCCATGCTGATGGGATTTTGGAATCACTTGATTATGAATCACTTGATGATTGCGAACCATGCCTCATGGGCAAGATGACTAAGACTCCGTTCTCCGGAGCGAGCAACTGACTTATTGGAAATAATACATACTGATGTATGCGGTCCGATGAGTGTTAAGGCTCACGGCAAGTATCGTTATTTTCTGAACTTCACAGATGATTTGAGCAGATATGGGTATATCTACTTAATGAAACACAAGTCTGAAACATTTGAAAAGTTCAAAAAAATTCAGAGTGAAGTGGAAAATCATCGTGACAAGAAAATAAAGTTTCTACGATCTGATCGCAGAGACAAATATTTGAGTTACGAGTTTGGTCTTCAATTAAAACAATGTGGAATAGTTTCACAAACTCATGCCACCTGGAACACCACAGCATAATGGTGTGTCCTAATGTCATAACCGTACTTTATTAGATATGGTGCGATCTATGATGTCTCTTACCGATCTACCACTATCGTTTTGGGGATATGCATTAGAGACAACTGCATTCACGTAAAATAGGACACCATCTAAGTCCGTTGAGACGACACAATCTGAACTGTGGTTTGGCAAGAAACCAAAGTTGTCGTTTCTTAAAGTTTGGGGTTGTGATGCTTATATGAAAAAGTTTCATCCTAATAAGCTCAAACCCAAATTGGAGAAATATGTCTTCATAGGATACCCAAAGGAGACTGTTGGGTACACCTTCTATCACAAATCCGAAGGTAAGACTTTTGTTGCTAAATTCGGAGTTTTTCTAAAGAAGGAGTTTCTTTCGAAAGAAGTGAGTGGGAGGAAAGTAGAACTTGATGAGGTAACTGTACCTGCTCCCTTATTGGAAAGTAGTTCATCACAAAAATCTGTTCCTGTGACTACTCACCAATTAGTGAGGAAGCTAATGATGATGATCATGTAACTTCAGATCAAGTTACTACCGAATCTCGTAGGTAAACCAGAGTGAGATCTGCACCAGAGTGGTACGGTAATCCTGTTCTGGAAGCCATGTTACTTGACCATGACGAACCTACGAACTATGAGGAAGCGATGATGAGCCCAGATTCCGCGAAATGGTTTGAGGCCATGAAATCTGAGATATGATCCATGTATGAGAACAAAGTTTGGACTTTGGTTGACTTGCCCGATGATCGGCAAGCAATTGAGAATAAATGGATTTTCAAGAGGAAGACGGACGCTGATAGTAGTGTTACTATCTACAAAGCTAGAATTGTCGCAAAAGGTTTTCGACAAGTTTAAGGTGTTGACTACGATGAGAGCTTCTCACTCGTATCTATGCTTGAGTCTGTCCGAATCATGTTAGTAATTGCCGCATTTTATGAAATCTGGCAAATGGATAAACAAAATTGCATTCCTTAATGGATTTATTAAAGAAGAGTTGTATATGATGCAACCAGAAGGTTTTGTCAATCCGAAAGGTGCTAACAAAGTGTGCAAGCTCCAGCAATCCATTTATGGACTGGTGCAGGCCTCTCGGAGTTAGAATATACACTTTGATGAGTTGATCAAAGCATATAGTTTTATACAGACTTGCGGTGAAGCCTGTATTTACAAGAAAGTGAGTGGGAGCACTACAACATTTCTGATAAGTATATGTGAATGACATATTGTTGATCGGAAATAATGTAGAATTATTCTGTAAAGCATAAAGGAGTGTTTGAAAGGAGTTTTTCAAAGAAAGACTTCGGTGAAGCTGCTTACATATTGAGCTTTAAGATCTATAGAGATAGATCAAGACGCTTGATAAGTTTTTTCAATGAGTATATACCTTGACAAGATTTTGAAGTAGTTCAAAATGGAGCAGTCAAAGAAAGAGTTCTTGCCTATATTACAAGGTGTGAAGTTGAGTAAGACTCAAAGCCCGACCACGGCAGAAGATAGAAAGAAAATGAAAGTCATTTCCTATGCCTTGGCCATAGGTTCTATAAAGTATGTCATGCTGTATACCAGATCTATTGTATACCCTGCACTGATTTGGCAAGGGAGTATAATAGTGATCTAGGAGTAGATCACTGGACAACAGTCAAAATTATCCTTAGTGGAATAAGGAAATATTTCTCAATTATGAAGGTGACAAAAAGGTTTGTCGTAAAAGTTACGTCGATGCAAATTTTGACACAGATCTGGATGACTATAAGTCTCGATCTAGATACATATTGAAAAGTGGGAGCAATTAGCTAGAGTAGCTCCGTGCAGAGCATTATAGACATAGAAATTTGCAAAATACTTACGGATCTGAATATTACAGACCCGTTGACTAAAATTATCTCACAAGCAAAACATGATCACACCTTAGTACTCTTTGGGTGTTAATCACATAGTGATGTGAACTAGATTACTGACTCTAGTAAACCCTTTGGGTGTTGATCACATATCGATGTGAACTCTGGGTGTTAATCACATGGTGATGTAAACTATTGCTGTTAAATCACATGGTGATGTGAACTAGATTATTGACTCTAGTGCAAGTGGGAGACTGAAGGAAATATGCCCTAGAGGCAATAATAAAGTTATTATTTATTTCCTTATATCATGATAAATGTCTATTATTCATGCTAGAATTGTATTGACCGGAAACATAATACATGTGTGAATACATAGACAAACTTAGTGTCACTAGTATGCCTCTACTTGACTAGCTCGTTAATCAAAGATGGTTATGTTTCCTAACCATGAACTAAGTGTTGTTATTTGATTAACGAGGTCACATCATTAGTTGAATGATCTGATTGACATGACCCATTCCATTAGCTTAGCACCCGATCGTTTAGTATGTTGCTATTGCTTTCTTCATGACTTATACATGTTCCTATGACTATGAGATTATGCAACTCCCGTTTGCCGGAGGAACACTTTGTGTGCTACCAAACGTCACAACGTAACTGGGTGATTATAAAGGAGCTCTACAGGTGTCTCCAATGGTAGATGTTGGGTTGGCGTATTTCGAGAATAGGATTTGTCACTCTGATTGTCGGAGAGGTATCTCTGGGCCCTCTCGGTAATGCACATCACATAAGCCTTGCAAGCATTGCAACTAATAAGTTAGTTGCGAGATGATGTATTACGGAACGAGTAAAGAGACTTGCCGGTAATGAGATTGAACTAGGTATTGGATACCGACGATCGAATCTCGGGCAAGTAACATACCGATGACAAAGGGAACAACGTATGTTGTTATGCGGTCTGACCGATAAAGATCTTCGTAGAATATGTAGGAGCCAATATGGGCATCCAGGTCCCGCTATTGGTTATTGACCGGAGACGTGTCTCGGTCATGTCTACATTGTTCTCGAACCGTAGGGTCCGCACGCTTAACGTTACGATGACAGTTATTATGAGTTTATGCATTTTGATGTACCGAAGTTAGTTCGGAGTCCCGGATGTGATCACGGACATGACGAGGAGTCTCGAAATGGTCGAGACATAAAAATTGATATATTGGACGGCTATATTCGGACACCGAAAGTGTTCCGGGTGATTTCGGAGAAAAACGGAGTACCGGAAGGGTTACCGGAACCCTCCGGGGAAGTAATGGGCCTTATTGGGCCTTAGGGGAGAGAGAGGGCTGCGGCCTAAGAGGTGCCCCCCCCCCCCCACATGGGGAGTCCGAATTGGACTAGGGAGGAGGGCGCGGCCCCTCTTTCCCTCTCCCTCTCCCCCTCTTTCCTTCCCCCTTAGGGTTTCCTAATTGGATTAGGAAAGGGGAGTCCTACTCCCACTAGGAGGAGGACTCCCCCTCCCCTTGGCGTGCCCCATAGGGCCGGCCGGCCTCCCCCTTGCTCCTTTATATACGGGGGCAGGGGGGCACCCTAGGACACACAAGTTGATCATTGAGATTGTTCCTTAGCCGTGTGCGGTGCCCCCTGCCACCATATTCCACCTCGATCATATCGTTGTAGTGCTTAGGCGAAGCCCTGCGTCGGTAGAACATCAAGATCGTCACCACGCCGTCGTACTGACGGAACTCCTCCCTGAAGCTTTGCTGGATCGGAGCCCGGGGATCGTCATCGAGCTGTACGTGTGCTAAGAACTCGGAGGTGCCGGAGTAACGGTGCTTGGATCGGTCGAATCGGGAAGAAGACGTACGACTACTTCCTCTACGTTGTGTCAACGCTTCCGTTGCGATCTACAAGGGTACGTAGATCATACTCTCCCCCTCGTTGCAATGCATCACCATGATCTTGCATGTGCGTAGGAAAATTTTGAAATTACTACGAAACCCAACACTAACGCGGCTCTGCGCTGACGCGAAGATGTATATTTAAACATGGAAAATCATTTATTATACCATGGAAGTAAAGTGTGTCAACATGCGAAATCTACAATGGTTTCTCATGCTTGGACAGTGAACCACGCTTGCAACAAAACATTTTTTTCAAGGAGCACAATATATGGACCTAAACGGCAACATAACAGTACAATGACAACACAACGGGTTATCGTGCACAATATATAAACGGTTTCTCGTGGTTGGAGAGTGGACATGACAACATAACGAGGTTTTGAAAAAAAAAGCTATGAAACACAACATATTGAGATACAACTTTTTGATTGCTTCATATGATAGACACCGCTTTCAAACCGATTAAATGTTGGCTGGCGGGCTTGCCATTTCAATTGTCCTAGCTATGCATTACTAGGGGGAATGGACTAACACTATGTCAGTGTCATGCTAATGCAAAGATGCACATTTAGAGATGGAAACCGGCTGTTTTTAGCACTTCATCCAGAATCTCCAACGTTTTTTTATACTTGAAGGGTGGACATACCTCACAAGAAAAACATACATCTTCGATCACAATACCCGGAGATTTTTACTATGGCTGTGGAAGACATGCACAATTTACTAATGATGCTTTCTCGATGGTTCCCTGGTAGCACTAAAATTGCTTCATATGGTAGACATCGCTTTCAAAAGCGATGAAACATTGTTGACTATGCTTCTCACTTCGATCATCTCAGTTGTGCATTATTAAGAATTTGACTAACGCGGCTCTGCGATACCGCAAAGATGTATGTTTAAACATGAAAAAACGTCCAATCTACTATGGTCCATGGAAACAAAGCCTGTCAACATGCGGAGTCTGCAATGGTTTCTCGTGCTTGGCGAGTGGACCTGGCTTGCAAGGAAAGCTTTTTTTATCAAAGAGCACAATATATAGACCTAAACAACAACATAACGGTTTCTCGTGCTTGAAGAGTGGGCATAACAACATAACGAGGTTTAACATAAAACGAGAGCCATGAAATACCACATAATGACACAACTTATCGATAGATTCATATGATAGACATCACTTTAAAACCGAATAAACGTTGCCGGTCGAGCTTTGCCATTTCGATTGTCCTAGCTATGCATTACTAGGAAAATGGGCTAACGCGGTGCTAGTGTCATGCTCATGCAAAGATGTACATTTGGAGATGGAAACCCGACGGTTTTTAGGCATGTCACCCAGCTCGGAGGATGAACATGGCTTGCAAAGAAAATATACTTCTTCGGTCACAATACCCGGAGAATTTCACTACGAACATGGAAGGCATGCACAATTTACTAACAACATTACAAACTCAAAGTTAAAAGAAAAGAGCTATGATAACAGCAACCACGCTTTCTTAATGGTTTACCTAGTAGAGCACTAAAACCGCTTCATATATATGCTAGACATCGCTCTCAAAGCCGATGCAACCGTAACAAATCTAAGACAGGAATTTTGGGGCGAAGGAAATATTATTTTTTCCGCAGGCCAAAAAGTTGGGTTTGAAAGCAAGAAGGCCACCGCGTCGCCTTTTGGCAAGGCGCCAAGGCGTGTAAACAAAGCCAGAAGGAGAAATTCGCAGGTTGGAAAAAAAAAAGCGTTTTAAAAAGGGTCAAGTGGGCATGATGGCCGTGCTTCCAGAGGCTTCCAGGGGCAGGCAGTGCGTGGAGGAGAGGAGCGACCTGAGCCGAGAGAGGGAAGGAAACACCAGGAACCTCCTCCTCCCTCCTCTCCTCTCCCCTCTCCCCCTCCTCCTCCCCCGCGCATCCTCGAGCGAGCCCCTCCGGCCGGCGACGCGGGACGCGGCATGGCCACCGGCGGCGACAACGGGTGCGGCGGCGGGGGGGCGGCGGCGCCCGGCGGCGGCGACCTGTACGCCGTGCTGGGGCTCAGCAAGGAGTGCTCCGACGCCGACCTCAAGCTCGCCTACCGGAAGCTCGCCATGGTGAGCGAGAATCACGGCCTCATCCTCTGTTCCTCCGCTGTGCACGTTTTCGCGTTTTCTTAGTCAAATCTTCCTCTGCATCTACGTGGTACGTCCCCTCCGCTCTCGATTCGGCCGGGAATCGGGGAGGCGCCGCCGTTGATTGCGCCTCGCGCCATGGCGGCGAGGATGATTACCGGTCGCCGATCTCGAGTTTGGAAATTGGAGGTTGGCGCCAAAGTTCGTTCGTATTCCTGTAGCCCAACGGCGCTGCGGTCCTGTCTGCGCCCCATACTTTACGCGAGTTTGCGCCGGAGCTCGTGATCTTCGTCGATCCGGTGATTTAGATCCCCGGACGCCACGCCTGTAGCCAATTATTGGCGTATTTCGCCTGCCCTGCCATCTCCGTACTCGTTGAACATTGCTTGATTCCTCCCAAGTTTTGCTCTGTTCCAACTCTGAAACTGCTCTGTTTTTTTCTTCCTTCTTTCTGTTGTAAATTCAGCTGAACTTCTTGATCTGTGACCTGTTGCAGAGATGGCATCCGGACAGATGCTCGTCCTCCAGCGGGACCAAGCGCATGGAGGAGGCCAAGGAGAAGTTCCAGGAGATCCAGGGCGCCTATTCCGGTCTCAATCTTCCTTGCCTCTACCTCAACCCTCTCCCCCCATATTTATGTGCTCACAATCCACCCCACATCACTTTTTACATGTTGCAATAACAAACTGATTAACCCGCCGAACCGATCTAGCAAGCTAGTTGGCAAACTTATCGCATGGAGCCCTCGTGCTCCCTATCCATTGTTGTTCTTGTGCAGTCCTCTCCGATGCCAACAAGCGGTTCCTCTACGACGTAGGGGTGTACCAAGAAGAAGAAGACAGCGACGACAGCGTAAGGATCACGCATTGTAATCGGGCTTTCCGCCGGTATTGCTTATAGTGTGAGTGACATTTTCTGCTATTGTTTTGCAGATGCAGGGGATGGGGGACTTCCTTGGTGAGATGGCCCATATGATGAGCCAGACACGGCCAGCGGTAAGAACCATTCGCTTCACGGTCTCTGCTTTAGATGTTTTTTGTGATCTAGCATTAGTTGTCACTATCTTTGTTATTTTGGGTTTCGACACTGATTTTATCACCATACTTCGCTAACCATCATCTTATCTGTTTCGTTGTTCGTAAAATGTTTATCCTGGGCTTGGAAGAAGAACTAGGAAAAGGAAGAAAAAATAGTTATTTTTGTTCTTCGTCACCGTATCCTCTAACATGGATGAAAAAAATGCTGTTTTTGGACTGAACCCATTCTCCTTTTGGTTTCTTGGAGCCCTCGTCAAGTTTTATTTGTTCTACAAGAATCTTGCTGCTATTTGTTTAGAATTTTGTGCTATTATGGGAAAAATTGTTGGCATGGGGCGGGGTATGCTTTTCTGCTGCAAAATTCTGAGCTAAGCATAAAGTGAAAATTTTAAGTTTTTTTACTTTTCACAGCATAACTATAATGATTTGCATACATATTTCTTTGTCCATTGAAAAACTCGTCAATAAACATAACAAAGTTGTCCAAATATGAGTGGGCGAGTCATTAATATCTTGCTTAGGTTTACTTGAAAGATTTCAGTAGCTTAAAAAGATAATGATTTTAGTATGCATGTATTGGAAAAGGATTGTTGGAGTTCCATATCTTCCATGGTTTTTCTTGGATACCAAAAATGAAACTTGGGTGAACTTTTCTGGAATCAACTATAAAATGATATGTTTTTTTCCTGGACTCTCTTCATCCAAGGAAAAACATGACAATAACAATGAGCCTTTGGATTTGCAGAGGCAGGAGAGCTTTGAGGAGCTGCAGCAGCTGTTTGTGGACATGTTCCAGTCTGACATTGACTCGGGATTTTGCAATGGACCTGCCAAGGGCCATCATGACCCGTTCCAAACATTCTCGACCTTCCCTTCCTCGTCGCCATCTCCACCACCTCCGCTAGCTACAGAGGCAGAAGCAGCCTCATGTAACGGCATTAACAAGCGTGGCTCATCAGCAATGGGCTCTGGGAAGCCTCCAAGAACTGGGGAAGCGGGTGCGGGTTACGGCCAGCCTGAGTTTTGTTTTGGGGTAAGTATCCTTGCAAGTCCCTATTTCTTTGTCAATTTGGTGTGTTAGCTTTGCTTAATAAGTTCAGCATCAGATACCAAGCATAACCTCGTATACTGGAATATATAGGTGTTTTGCAACGATCCTTCGTCCTACTTTTGGCTTTTGGGTACCTTTTCCATTGTCCAGCATGACTGGCCATTCATGAGAAAGGGTTAGTTAGATAGGTAGCGACCTTTTGGTCTTTGTGCAGGTTCGTTCACCTGCATTGGATGGTGATAGGGGCCTACAGGGTCCCAGGTTGTGGAAGCCACTAGACGTTCACTTCTAAGCTAATTAGGAATTTCATCGCCATAATCATGAAACATTCTGGCCAAAATAAACGTGGAGGGCCCCGGTGGAACTTTTTGCATTGGATGGACCACCAACCAAGTGATGCAAAATCTAGCTCCACCACTGGATGTATTCTTCACACGAGGGCTTGCTTATCAGCTATGAGGTTTCTCGGTAGGGCCTTCGGAATGATTCATTAGTGGTACATCACTGTCTTTAGCGTGGCTCGCATGGTAGAACAGTCCGCTGAGCTACTTTTCTCGCGTATGTAAATTGCCTTTGGATAGGCTTTTTTGTATTGGCATGATGTGACTTCTTGTCTAATGGTCTACGTGATTTAGAGAAATTGCAAGTTTCCAGTGGGATAATGGCTTTTTAGCAACTAAACAGATAGATGGGGCACACATGACCTTTTTGCTTTATTGTAACGTTCGCCTTTTCTTAAAGTTGTTCTACGTCGTATGGTGCTGTTGCTGACTTGTTCACCGCCTGCTTTTATCGCCAGATCACGTGTCGTTCTGGCTACCTTAAATTGCCAACCAGTTGAATGCTTCATGATGAGGCCGCATCTGTTAACTGATGATATTCTGTATTTTCTATTGTTCTTTAAGAATCTTCAAAGTAGCGGTGCTGGTTGACACTGGTTGGCTCAACTTGCCATGGCGTACGGCGACAACACACGACAGTTGGTCTCGGATGTCCTGGTGGTTTAGTAACCAATAACAGACAAAAGAATATTTATGTTTTTGTGTAATCCTTCACTTAGTTTTCTGCAATGAGGTTAACTAATTTGTGTGGAGTGCTGAACAGTATCTGTGCTAGACATTTCCAAGCTGACCATTTCAACTTGTCTATCTGCAGAGGAGCGACGCCAAGCAAGCGCCAAAGGCGCGAGGCGGGAACACCAGCAGGAGACGAAACGGGCAGAAGCAGAAGCCGTCTTCGAAGCACGATGTCTCGTCCGAGGACGAGATGCTGAGCCCGCAGCAGCCCAGAGTAGTATGACCCTCGATGCGACCATCTGGTCCTTTGTCACCTTATGTCCTGACCATGTCAATGGTCACTCAGTATCACACTGCAGCCGGCAAGTAGAGCGCCAGCGCCGGAAGCTGTTACAACGAGGGGGGGTTGCTTCGTCAAAGGCTATGTAGGCCCCCCTTAGAAGGTTTGTAAAAGAACCTAGCGTGTAAGACTCATTGATGTTACCGCATTCTTCTTTCTCGGTTTGTGCCGCTGTGTTGTTGTAATTGGGCATTGGATTCTCGATTGATTCAGTGTTCATTGTTATTATGATGGAGGGAGAAGGCTCCTTGTTGTGGGGATAACTTGACCAAACTATGAGTGGCATGGCACTGAAAGAGCAAATGTTTTACTCCCTTCGTTTCATAATATAAGATCGGTTGTACGATCTTATATTATGGGCCGGAGGGAGTAGCATTTACATCTTCAGTCTGACTGCCCATCAAACAGGGCAGATCAGATAGATGTTTTTCCTACTTGTTCTGTCTTACAACCAGATCACTCTGTTATCAGTCAACAACTGAGCAACCTCAACAGTACCTGTACCATGGCGCTCTTTTTAGTACCACCTCGCCAACGTGAGGAGAAAGGGACGGGGAGCAGGCTATATAAGCAAGTTATGGTGCAACCTTGAAACGTACTTACCTGGACGGGGTCCACGGCCGATCATGAAGGGCCGTGGCTTAGGCTAGTGGTCCATATTACACTTGGTGAATGCGATGGCTTACCATCTTCCCAAGCGGGAGAGTGGATGTCATAATTTGTGATAGAGGGGGTACGGCCTCCAATTCTCAATATAAAGTTTTCACCTGTTTCTGCTCTCTAGCAAGGACAGTTTGATAGAACGTTCTGGAGGTAGTTTTTTCTCCTGTTCGTTACCTGGGCATTGGATTTTTGATTGATTCAGTGTCCGCTGCACTTTTTACAGAAAAAATAACAAGCAAATGTGACATGAAAGAAAGTTTTGTCATATCTCAAACGTTACATGTGGTGCAAGCAAACCAGACATCGACCGTGAACAAATAGCATCATTTAGACGGCCCGCCATATGTGAACCTGCCGTTGGGGCTGATCAGGGACACGGTGTACACCTTGTCGTTCGTCATGTAGGGCGTGAAATCTTGCGGGGCTCGGAACCTCTTGCCATCTTGATCCAGAAACATGATATTGCTGAATGATGCAGCTTTCACGTTGCTGGGACGGAAACCGCTCCCCATCGGGGCCAAAGGACTAGCTTGAGTCAGCACAAAACCTCGGGCTTGTATCTCATCTGCCTTGTCGGCCAAGGTGGTGAACAAGGTCTTCGGGAAACGACCGATTAACTTTGGCTTCGACCCGAACCCACAGTGCACAAGCCAGTCTCCCGTTGCTTTGTCCTACACAAACTCCGAAACCAGAAATTTGGTTGGCCTGGAATTGCAACTCTGTACAAATTCATATTGCAAGATAAAGATACATTATGTTTACCTTGAAAACTTTTAGGTTGATGGTTTGCTTGGCTCCATTGGGGTTCGAAACGGGGCTCAGTTTAGTTCCTGGCACTATGGCACCTTTCTCAGGAACATAACCTGCTGGACAGGTTAAATCGTAGCAGCCCGTCCATCCTTGGTTATCGCTCTATGAAACAATTTTAAAGCAATTAGCAACAAGAGAAATTACCCCAACACATTTTTTTGAAATGCATGACGTGTTGTTCTTACCGTCCAGTAAGTGAAAAAGCGAGTGTCTGTATTACCACCATACTGCCATGGATAAGCCTGTGGATTAAATAAAATTAGTTGGGAACATACTTGTACTACCATACACATATAGTAAGAAAATAAAATACAAAATAAATGAAAGTGACTTACATGCCATCCAACAACAATCATGTTACGATGGAACGATTTCGAATTCTTAATAATCAAGGCAGCTCCACTGTGTTGATCTTGACGCAAAGAGAGACCATATACGTCGATTGTAGCTTCAATCCCATAGTAATCCCGTGCCACATGGGTTTTATATGCAGCATCCTGGTTAAAAAAAGGAATTTACTTGAAGATGTCAATGTAATTATGCTCTATTTGGTACGGTAGAGAATTTACTTGAAGATGTGACGACCCAAGAGGGGATCGGCTTCACGGCCAGAGGTAAGGGACGAGGAGAGGAGCAGGATAGGTGAGAAGGAGAGAAAGGGGATGAGGGCAACTAGACTTTTCTTATTTCATATCCTCCACGGAGTACAGGGTAGGTCTCTTATACTTGCACACACACGCCTGGCCACATGTGGCCCAATGGCACACACACGCTCACCCCTTTCTATCTATTTCACCTTCCAGGTCCACCGATACTCATGTATCAGGTGTGACATTTGCCTCCCCTTGAGCGCGAGCGTCTTCATCCCAACAGCTTGCCTCCGGGTAGCGCTGACGGAGCACAGAATAATCCTCCCAGGTCGAGGATTCAGGAGCTAACGAAGACCACTGAACTTTGACCTGCACAATTGAGTTGTTGCCTTTCTTCACCATGCGACGTTCGAGAATGGCAATAGGTTGTACCGGTGCCGCTGTGAGGTTCGGTGCACGGGGTAGCTCTGAGAAAACTGGACTGTAGTCCGGAGTGAAGGGCTTGAGCTGCGAGACATGAAAAACTGGGTGTATGCGACCGTCGTCCGGCAACTGGAGCTTGTAAGCCAAAGGACCAATGCGTTCCAGAATCTGAAATGGACCAAAGAACTTGTACGCCAATTTGGGGTACGGGCGGTTAGCCACTGTTGACTGTGTATATGGCTGAAGCTTGAGCAGCACTGAATCACCCACTTCTAAGGAACGCTCTGTACGATTGCGATCAGTCTTTTGCTTGCACCTGTTTTGAGCCCGCGCCAATTGATCACGGAGCCAGCCACTGTGAGTTGCCCAGTCCAGCTCGGTGCTTGCATCCGCGGGCAACCTGGTGGCCAAAGTAGGTAGACCACCCAGGTTGGGTTCTTTGCCGTAGAGTGCCTGGAACGGTGTTGTGTTTAGCGATGAGTGATAGGTGGTATTGTACCAGAACTCAGCCGTGGACGGCCACTTTCGCCACTGCTTGGGATTGTCATGCACCGCACATCGCAGATACATCTCGAGGCATTGATTGACGCGCTCGCTCTGTCCATCCGTCTGAGGGTGATATGCTGTCGAGTAACTGAGCTTGGTGCCGGCGGTGTCGTGGAGAGCACGCCACATTTTGCTGGTGAAGATAGGATCGCGATCCGAGACAATCGAGTGTGGCACCCCGTGCAGCTTGATGATGCTGTCCCAGAATGCACGCGCCACTGTTGCTGCTGTGAAGGGGTGACGCAAGGGCACAAAATGCGCGTACTTAGTGAACCGGTCAACAACGACCATGATCACCTCACAGCCCTCAGACAGTGGCAAACCTTCGATGAAGTCCATGGTGAGGTCATGCCACGGCTCTGTAGGGATGGGCAGAGGTTCCAGCAGTCCGGGTGGCTTGATATGCTCGTGCTTGGCGTGTTGGCAAACGGCACACTGGTGCACGAATTCCTCCACGGCCTGCTTGAGGCCCCGCCAGGCAAATAGCTTCTTGAGGCGCTGATATGTGGTCGTGACTCCAGAGTGACCCCCAATTGCGCTGGCATGGAAAGCACTGATTAGTTTGGTCTGGAGTGCAGTGTTGGCACCAATCCATAGCCGGTCCTGAAGGCGGATCACGCCTTGCCTGAGCTCGTAGCCATGCTCATCCGGACTGAAGACAGCCAACCGTTGCAGCAGATCTTGGGCGTCAGCGTCCGTCTCGTATGAGTTCGCGACTTCTTGCAGCCACTGTGGTTGGCACACGGAGATGGCATCGAGGGAAAGAAGATGCCCGACGCGAGACAATGCATCTGCGGCACCATTGTCAACACCGCGCCGGTACTTGAACGAGAATTGCAGTCCCACAAGCTTGGACATCGCCTTGCGCTGTAACTCGGTGTCCAACTATTGCTCCCCCAAGCTGCACAAGCTCTTATGATCCGTGACGATGACGAATGGTGCCCATTGTAGGTAGGCGCGCCACCTGTCTATCGCCATGATCACCGCAAGGAATTCTTTCTCGTAAATGGAACGGCGTTGATTGCGTGTGCCCAGAGCCTTGCTTAAGTAGGCGACAGGGTGGCCTTCTTGTACTAGGACAGCGCCCACACCCGTATCACACGCGTCCGTCTCGATGGAGAACGGGCGGTTGAAATCAGGCAGAGATAGCACTGGGGTGTTCACCATTGCTTGTTTGAGGAGGTCGAACGCCGCTTGAGCTTGATCTATCCAACTGAATCCTTTCTTAGTGAGCAATTGAGTCAATGGCTTGGCGAGAATCCCATAGTTCTTCACAAACTTGCGGTAATAGCCTGTCAAACCCAGAAAACCCCGGAGTTCAGTGGCATTTGTCGGTGTCGGCCACGCAGACATGGCACTAGTCTTGCTCTTATCAGTTGCCACGCCCTCCCTGGAAATAACATGCCCGAGGTATTCAATGCTGGGATGTGCAAAGGAGCACTTGGATTGTTTGGCATACAGTTGATGTTGTCGCAGAATGGAGAAGACGGTGCGCAGATGATCAACATGCTCCTGCAGAGAACGGCTGAACACCAAGATGTCATCGAGAAAAGTAATGACGAACTTACGATTTGGTCCGGAGAACACCGAGTTTATGACACATTGGAATGTGGGTGGTCCGTTGGTGACCCCAAATGGCATGACACGGAACTCAAAGTGGCCGTGATGCGTTTTGAATGCAGTTTTCTCCTCGTCGCCTTTTTTCATACGGATCTGATGGTATCCAGCTCGCAGATCGATCTTGGAAAAGAAGGCGGCGCCAGCAAGTTCATCCAGTAGCTCGTCGATGACGGGAAGGGGAAATCTGTTTTTGATGGTCACCATGTTCAGGCGTCTGTAATCTACGCAGAAGCGCCAGGTTCCATCCTTCTTTTTCACCAGGAGTACAGGAGCGGCGTAGGGACTCATACTATGAGTAATGATCCCTGTCCGCAGCATTTCCGTAACCTGACGCTCTATCTCGTCTTTCTGCAACGGAGAATAACGGTACGGGCGACAGTTGATTGGTGTGGCCCCCGGTTCTAGAGTGATAGCATGGTCGTATTGACGGCGGGGAGGTAATCCTGTAGGTTCAGCAAAGACATCACTGAACTCCGTTAGAATGCGTTGGATCACAACTGGTGGTGGTTGAGCTGTTGCTGAATCTGGTATTGGCGCCATTTGGAGTTCTATTAAAGCAGCCCCCCAAATCTCATTTGCATCATGCATTTGCCAAAGAGAAGCAGCATCCAAAGCAGTAAGGGTTGGCGATTCATCCGATCTAACTCCCTGTAGGTGTACTGCTGTCCCATCACGCTCGAATTGCATTGTTTTCAACTGCCAATCACACTTCATGGGGCTATGTTGCGCTAGCCAGTCGACGCCGAGAACTGCATCATAGACGCCCAAGTCCAGCACACGCATATCTGTGCTGAATGTGTGTTCCTGGCTGCACCACTGGAGCTGCGGTACCATGGCTGTGCAGTTCAGTCGCTGGCCATTGGCTACCCGTACAGCAATGGAAGGAATGGGTGTTGTTGTTGTTGCTCCAATTCTGACAGCAAATGTTGAATTGACAAAACTGTGCGTGCTCCCCGAGTCCACCAACAGCAGCATCGTCTGGTTACCCACAGTTGCTCGCAGGCGAATGGTTTCCGCTGTTTCCGTGCCTTCCACCGCGTGTGCAGAAAGAAGGCAGCACGCGGGATCTGCAGCCCCGTCTGGCTCATCAAGTAACTGCAGCGCGTGCACGGCTTCGTCAGATAGCACTTCCCCATGATCACCCACCTCTATTGTGAGCAACTGCGCTGAGCGTTTGCATTGATGGTCCCTGGAGTATTTGTCGCCACAACGAAAACAGAGGCCATGCTGGCGTCTGTAGTCTCGCAGCTGCCGCTCGCGCCCGAAGTCGTCCGGGGCTTGCTTAGGTGCCGGAACGATGCGGGGTACTAAAGTGGCAGGTGGCACTGATGGTGTTGGGGGAGGACGTCCCAACGCCGGTGGCACGCTAGGCAGTGGCGGTGGCTGTCCTGCAGAAGCGGGTCGTAGGCGAGGGCGCTGAATGTCCAATTCCTCCTCCTGTATGCGTGCAAATACGGTGGCTCTGGTAATGCTGGTCGGTGCTTGGATGCGCACCGCGGCTCGCAATTCATCTTTGAGGCCGAGCAAAAATTGGGTGACAAAAAATTTGGAGCTCAATGTGGCGTCGAGTGCGATCATGTTGTACATGTGCACCTCAAATTGCTGCCTGTACTCTGCGACTGTGCCTGTCTGTCGAAGCTGCAACAAATCATGCATCGAGGACTCGAACTCCTCAGGGCCGAATTCCTCTTCCACTGCCCGGCGAAACAAATCCCAAGTGATCACTGGATGCGTCTGACGGAAGGCCCGAAGCTAGAGAGCGGCATGGCCTTCGACGTAGAGTGATGATGTTGCCACCCAGTTGTGTTGTGGCACATGGTAGAGCTCGAAGTAAGCCAAGCAACGATCCAGCCAAACACGGGGGGCAGCACCATCGAAACGAGGGAAATGATGTTTGGGTGGCCTGACGGAGTACTCCTCCCGTGGCGCTGGTGCTGACTGAAACCCCCGCTCCGGCAACCCGATCTGGTCATCTGGCTTGGATAGAAGTGGCGGCCCTTCGTTTGTGAGCCGTGCGAGCAGCGCTGACCCCGCGATAGTCTGCGGTATGGGCAGGGCGCTTGGCGGAGACGCGGCGTGCGGATCGGGTGGTGGTGGTGGAGGCCCCGTACGCACGGCAGGTGTGTGTAGCACCGCCGTCGATGGATCGTCCACCTGGGAACCCGTGGATGGGGTTGACGACGCGGACGCGGACGCAGCCTTACGCACGTCATCGACCTCTGCTTGAGTAAGGCCGATCTGCTTCGACAAGCTCTGCAACTCGTGGGAGACCTGAGTGTTGAACGCCGTCTGCGCCTCTGCTCGCTTGTCTGCCAAGTCCCTCTCCTCGTCGAATCTGGACAGGAGCTTCTCCATCAGGGTGGTGAAGTTGGCTGTCTGAGTTTCCATGGCGGCTATCACCTGCCTTGCCTGCGCTGAGGGCTTGGAGGGCGCCGTGGCTCCAGCCCCGAGTAGATCGAACCCCACCGAGGATTTCGAGCGACCTCACCGGAGTGAAATCGCACCTGCGGCGGTGGATGTTACCGATCTGACCAAGGGAGTAGGAAGAACCGCGGCAGAACAAAATTTAAGGAAATTTTGCTGGCTCTGAGATACCAAATGTGACGACCCAAGAGGGGATCGGCTTCACGGCCAGAGGTAAGGGACGAGGAGAGGAGCAGGATAGGTGAGAAGGAGAGAAAGGGGATGAGGGCAACTAGACTTTTCTTATTTCATATCCTCCACGGAGTACAGGGTAGGTCTCTTATACTTGCACACACATGCCTGGCCACATGTGGCCCACTGGCACACACACGCTCACCCCTTTCTATCTATTTCACCTTCCAGGTCCACCGATACTCATGTATCAGGTGTGACAATGTCAATGTAATTATGCTCTATTTGGTACGGTAGAGGATATTTATATAAAAACTTTCTCCACTTGTGTCGATTTCGATAGCTATAGTTTGATTTAAATGTTTGTAACAACTTGGTTTATTGTGACGTTTGTGTTTTCATCTGGATATTTAGGGTGTGCACACCAAACATTTATTCCCGTAACTTCAGATATGGATCTGCTAAAAGATTGACATGGTGGATCATGTTAAGTGCAGTGTGATTTAGTTTCACCCCAACAACACACTTGAAAACAACATCACAACCCCATGCAGATTAAACCTAATGGTTTAGATCATTTTATCTATTTTTTAGATGAAAGGTGACATGTTTCCTTAATAAGCGGTTTGGCATAATCAGCAGTCATCCTATATCTAGGTTGTTAGTGACAACCATGATTCGTGTTCATGTTTAGGTTGAATACTGTGGGTAATTGTATAAGTAATTTGTCTCAAATATTGTTACTTTGTCATCGTCCCCACAAAAAAAAGGATAATGTCACCTTCAAAGTTATGTTCTTGAGATTGTTGATGCCGGAAACGACTCAAACCAGAGGGGGTTAATATACTCACATAGGAAGTTCTGACGCCATAATTAGGGAACGTTGACACATTTGCAGGAGGTGGATCCAAACCATCCATCTTCAGGTTGATTGGCTTTAAGTTGCCACCAGAGACACCAAGCTCCTCCTGAAATAAAATATTAGGCCGTTTGATCTTGAACCATGCATGCATCAAGTTTGAAATTACGCATCAATATTGCTGGGAATTTCTGAAACGCACGCACCTGATTTCCAGCATGGGGTCTAACTCCAAGTATGCCACGGGTGAGATGCAGAATGCACAGAGCCAGGATGAAGAGACTAAAGTTGTTACCCATGATCAGTCTCAAACCACCAGAGAATGAGCTGCAAGAATTGTTCCAGGGGAAGAGCTTAGCTCGGCCCCCTTTAAATGGAACTTGAAACCAAGAGGTTATTGAAATATTTATGACTATAGTTTAGCAGATTTTATTTGCATTTACTTAGTCCCCAAAAAATGTACTGTTGCACTCTGGTATAAAATGGAGATTATTAATGCAAAATATTTGGTTTGCACAATTAATACAATGCCCAATATTTGATTGGCGTTTAGAACTCTTACAAGTACTAAAAAAATACGAGAGCACGCACGTGTCTTCCTGCTGTATCTTGCACTGTCCAAGTCATTTGGGTACCATATGCACAATCTTTGCATCTACATCAACTGCAATTATGTCCGAATATGCACAACATCATCAGCTATATCCTATATATGTACACATAAGCATCCTAGATTCTCATTAGAATACAGCATAGGCAGGATGGCAAATTTCAAGATTTTACAAGTTATCATCAATTGAAATTACAGCACGTTTCAATCTAACAAATACTCCTACCAAACAGCGTCAAGATACTGAAAATTATATCTTGCAAACACAAAAAGGTCAACATTTTCCTTCAGGTAAAAAACCACGGTCCAGAGCAACATTCTCGCAAATGCGACAGACAATAACATGAAGGGATGCAAGATTATTCATTTCACTCAGAGTCAGAGCACCCACTCGATGTGCTCATCCGTGAAGACAAAACGTGCGCACTTGTGCTTGACCATCTGAAGGGTCTGCTGCCGGTCATCACCACCGGCGCCAGCCATCATCTCTATCCCGGTGAGCACGGAGAAGTACCCTCCTCTTTCTCCTTCCGTAAAGGTCTTAGCGATGAGAAACTTGCCGCCGCCTAGGTGGAGAAGCTCGAGCTGTTTTGGAAGCCACGGCTCTCCCTCAGCAGGCGGGTTCAGATCTTCCCACACCGTGGGAGCGGCGGGCTGCCGTCCACCGTCCATGGCAGAGAGGCCCTCTTGGCTGACAAACTAGACAAACTAGCAGCACATGGCAAATTGCAAGATTTTACATTCCACCATCAATCAAACTACAACATGTTTCAGTCGATCTGAATCTGAAAGTACAAAATCCTAAGATACAGAAAACTATATCTTGCGAACAAGAAACTGAAGTTTTTCCTTCAGGAAAAAGCCCGGGGAAGCAGTCAAAATTTTCCTTCGGGAAAAACCGAGAGAAACGGCAGCAGCATAAATACGCCACGACAAGCGCAGCTAGTGCTAGCTAAACCCTCACTGTACAGTTACAAAAATTTCCTACAGCCTCGTCTCCTCTACTCACTTGTTCTTCTTCTGCTTGTGTTTTTGTGTCCTCTTGGCTGCGAGGGCACCCGAAGCGCTGTTCCCCTCAAACCTTTTCGCCATCTTCATGACACTAGCCATGCCCTTGCGTGCCGACTGCTTGCGATCTGACCTGCGGTTGAGCAGCTTCCGATCCAAAGGCCAGTAAGCATATGGTTCCATCTTGTCTTTCTTCTTGAGATCACCACCGGCCTTCTTGCTGGTGTACTCATGGCCGGTGTAGGACCAGCCAGTGCTGGCCACCTTCCTCCTCTTCACTGACTGGCTTCTGACAGAGGTCTTGTCATCAGCCTCCTCGTCATGCGAGACAATGGGCTTCTTTTTACGCCATTCCCGTTCTTCACGAATGATCATACGGCCTTCGGGGTCCATCTCGATCTCGTCGTCGTCGTCGACATCAGGTGCAGCCCTCTTTTTTCCTGTTGATTTGAGAGCCAACCGCATTGTCTTCTGGTCAAGTAAATCTAGGGGCTCACCAGTCGAGTGATCAATGATCTTTTCCTGCAAGTTCTTATTTTGACGCTTTCGGTTCGACCTGGATGTGAATAAAAGCAAATGCAAACAATTATGATTGTTTCAGCTTCTCAGGCAGCTTTTCAGCACAGCAATTGTTTCAGCTTCTGAGGCAGCTTTTCAGCACGGCAATGACATGGCACATACCGTGTTGAAGCTTTTGATCCGTTACGAGAAGCAAGACTATGCTGCTTGGAAAAGGGACCATTCGAGTCTTCATCGTCACTTCCAAAATCAGAAAACATCTGTGTGTGATTCCATCCACTTTGCCTGCAGTCAAAACATGGATCAATCAGTTGAACACAAGATGTAGATACTTTGGATTTAAATTAGATTAAACAAAATTTGCTTTTGTCTAAGCTCACGACTTTTCAGAAAAAAAACAGATGGCACTAAATTATGGCATTATCGTGCCAGTAATACCTTGTAGCTCCTGAGGCCATGGACATAGCCTCCCCATCCTCAGACGAATTGCCCTTCCTCATTTTACGCTCATTAATCTGGTAAACATTGCAAACAAATGGTAGAAGTAACACGATAAGAGGGAGAAGTCATTATTTTCTTTTCTCTCTGAAGCTTTTGTTGGAACTCTGCAGATTTGTATCACAACTGAACTTACCTTCCTGATATTGGTGAGCAATTTCATATGTTCTTCGGGCATCACAGCTTTTACTGCATCTAAACCACATTTTTTCACGAGAATTTCAACAAGTGACTTGACCTAATAATAAAACGAGTGGAGTTATTAGCAGGCTCAAAAACCTAATAATAAGAAGAGTGAAAATTACAAGCAAGCTCAAATAAAAGGATAAGAGTTCATTAATATGCAGAAATGTGCATTTATTTCCCAAACACTTGTCTTATCTTTCCTGACATAAAGTAGGACAACAGCAAAGACAGAGTAAAATACTAACATGCGGAAGTAGGCATTTATTGATTTTTTTAATAGCACATTCCTAGTAAAAAATAAACAGCGCTTCATCACAGACAATCAATCAATAGAACAATACCTTTGCTTTCAAAGAATTCTTCTTATCACTTTGCCAGCTCAACAAACCCTCAACGACTCCCTTCAAGTGCTCATGAAGCACATCAGCTTTAGATCTAGCCACCAATGCTTTGATAAAGCCTAAGTTGGCCTGGCCACGATATCAATGTTAGTTGAAGGAGCTTGAGATGAAATTATTGATTAGCTAAATTCATGAACTGGAGGTGTGTTATGACTTTACTTTGACAAGTTCTCGGTTGTTCCTCTGCATAAGGAGAAAAGTCGAGGGGAGGAGCTTGTAAGCTACTCCAATAAGATCTGAGAACTCATAGGTCAAGCGAGCTAACCCAGTTACAGCAGCACTAATCGCATGTGGAGTTTGACCAGCTAGACCACCAGCTACCTAAACATGAAAGCTGACAAAGTTAAACCAAACTATGTATCACATCTTGTTGTATAGAGGGAGAAAAGATCCCAATTATCAAGGGTTAACAACTGAGCACACCGGAAAATGCTAGGTTGCCAAATTGCAACATCATAGTGCTCAAGTGGTCGACTTTTCCCATAAAAAAAACTGAAATTAAAATGCATAATGGCATTGAAGTACCATGTCAAAGAACTGGTGCAAGCTGTCCTTCCTCCCATCATTTTCAGCATCTTCACAAGCGTGGCCAATTGCAATAAGCACATCATAAGCTCTATTTCTGGTTTTCTTGTTAGCCTGTGAAGAAACATAAACGCATCACCATTAATCTCACATCTGACTTTCCTGTACCACATGAGTACATTCAGAAGTTGTCCTATCAGAAAAAATGAACATTGCTTCAGTAGCAAGAGTTAAGCGAAAGAACTATGCCATTCAACACTTGAGTACTTGATCAATGTAAGCAGTAAGGTCTAGAGTAAACAAATATCTGTACTCTACTCTGAACAGAAAAACTCACTTTGATCTATTTTTGTTTCAATAAAACAAAAGAACAGCCTTAGGTAATAACAGGAAGCTGTAATTATGTATTGTGTTTCAAAGGGAATAAGAAACAAAAATGACAAATTGGCAACATGCTACTTGAGCATTATAGAAAGTTTCTTCCTGGCTACATTGATATTTGATAATGCAGTGCAATGTATAATACACTATTTCCGTTACCTCCTTCAAGGCAAGAAGTATTTCAGTGAGAAATGAACTAACAATTTCCCTCTTCCTAAGCTTCGATGGATCCTGCAGACAAGAAAGTGATGCACATTTGTTAATGCTCTCCCAGATAGAGATGTAAATTTGTTCATAAACTGTGTTGATGTTTCTGCTTTACCAACCTTCAAAATGTAAACAATAAGGTGATGCAGGCATTCAAGCCTGTACCGTTTTGATGGAAATTGGCATGGCAATGACAAAATCATCAATTCCAACAGGACATCTAAATTCCTCTCAATAAATTCAGCATCCTGAAATAGTCAAGCATACAGAAAAAAGTTCAGAAGTTGTTTTTCTTGTTTCGTGCAATTGTTAATATAAATTAACTAACTGAAAACAAAAACAAACCTTAAGTAACATTGAGAGGACCTTGTATGCTCTCTTTTGATTCATTGAGTCGCTATCCTAAAACCGGAAAAAAAAAAGCAAGGTACAAGCAATTTACATAACATGTTGCTTAAATGGAGAAGACAAACATAAGTTGCATGAAAACCATATATGTACCTTAATTGCAGGTTTTACATAACTGAATAGCACATTGATAGACTTTGCATCCAATCCAGGCATTAATGAAGCTGCAAATTCTAAAAGGAGGGCCCTGAAATTCAAATCAAGTTTGGAAATCAACACTGGACTTAAACTGGAATCTAGGATGCACAGATAAGAACCGAGAAAAAATTAAACTCCGTGAAACCTTGTCATGTTATTTGTATTGGAATTATCGTCAATCTGCATTGAACCGTCATTCACTTGCTGCGCATTAATAGCTTTTGTGGCATCCAGCAACTTTCTTATTGCATCAAGGAAGAACTTGCTGACAACATCTTTGTCTGATATGGATGCTATCTCGCTTATCGCAGGCTGGTCGAACAAAGAGGGCAATGCCATGTAAGTTACATGCTTTCAAGCAATATAAATGAAATGCAGTCAATCAATGAAACAATCCAACATGAAATTCATAATGGAATGATGGAATTGCACTCCACAAAATAAGGAGACTTAGTTTAGCCTTGATTCATTTTTGGTCGAAAAATATAATTGACTATTAGCAGTGGTAGATTCAAATGATAATCTATCAGTGTATCTTACAGGAAATTTACACTTTAAAGACACAACTTATAAAGAAAAATCAAACAACTCCGAGAAAAATTGCATAACCCACATGGATCAAGCCCCATGATATTCACAAAGAGTACAACAATCGGATCAAGCCCCCACAATAAGATGACAGCATATATATATTGCAAACAGCAATGGCATACCTGTAAGAATCCAATAGTGTCCTTTGAGGATGACATGAATATAGAACATAATATCTCCAAGAATTTTGAAGAGAAAGCACGTATTTCTTTCAAATTTTCCTCAGCTGACTCTTTAGTATAGCGTTCCTTTGCTCTTCTTTCAGATTTGCTTAATTCAGCATCAACAAGAATGTCCTCTTTGTTAGTGATTGACAAAGCTTCCTTGTTTTGTTTGATTAAAATCTAAAACGAACACAAGTCAGAAAGACACTTAAAACTAAATAGCAGTTCACTGTAACTTGAACAGAGGCGATGTGAAGCACCTGAATACTGGAACAAATGATGCCACGCAAGTCAGGCTGGTTTTGGAGAGTGTCACATAAAACATTTTGTAGAACTCTGAAGCTGCTTGAAGTATCACATGGATAGTTACAGCAAGATGGTAACAAAGACCAAAGTGAATACACATAACCCTCTGCTCTCTTGGCGGAGAAAAGCTTATCGTCTTTCAAAAGCTGGTCAATTGCAGATATTGGAAACGTTATCAGGCTGTAGTTCAAAAATGACTGGCTTGATCCTTTTATTGTTAAAGCATAAAAAAGATCTTTATTTCCGGTATACCTTGGGAATACTCTTCTCTACAGCTCTAACGATCCCAGAATATCTCTCAAGAAAAACTGTAAACTAGCACCAACAATGTGCCTTTCTAAAATAGGGAGAATCCATTCATTCTCAACAGATATTGACTGAATATGAAGAATGTCAAGAACATTCTTTGGCCCCATTGCAGAAATTGCTGAACCAAGACATGCATTGAGCTGCAAAATAGAAGCATTTGAAGGTGAACCAGCAGATGACATTCAAGTTTACAGGCTACAGCTTTATATATTGACTATACGTCTATGCTCATAGGCCGTAGCAAAATCTTAAGCGGCATACGTTTTGGCAAGATCAAAGTGCATGTGTGGTAGACAGAAATACCTGCTTCCGGAAAGAAAAGTCATCATCAGACATGTTCTGCATGTCTGCCAGGTTCTTAAGTGCTTCTGGCAATAGATCAGATGAAGATTTTCCTATTGTTTCCCATGAGAAATGAGTTCAGGAACTGAGACAGCTTGATATCAAGCAACTAGCTAGCAGTAGTAAAAAAAAGTAATATTGTCCAATTTATCAGAAAACAATCAAGTAGAAATAATTGCATAGCAATGGCCGACAAGAAGCATGGTGAAAGATTAATTGCATCTCCATGACCAGATGAGACACCAAAAACTAGAAAGATCAATTGCGGTCCATTATTGGTAAGCTGCTGAAAATAAAAACCAGATCTACAACCACCATTATCACAGAACTAATGCAGACCAATTTTACGGTGAGTTTGTGGTTGCTATGTTCTGTT
>NC_057809.1:577205728-577209410 GCF_018294505.1 Triticum aestivum | reverse complement strand
ATACCATTGCATTGCAAAAATAAATAGGCGCTTTAAAAAAATACTACAGTACTGCAAACAAAGCCTCAAGCCAAGCATTGCCAAGTGCCAACTAATGAGAGTTACAAAGCATTAGAAACTTAAGACTAACAACACAATGCCAACACATAAGATAAGGATGAAAACAGCGGTATACTTACCTAACGTATCAAATGCCAATGAAATTACAAGAAATGATTTGTCCCATACATCACTGCAGCGTACATCTAGCAAGCCCTCCAGGATAGCACATATCTTCTCTATGACTGTGGGGTTAGATCTCACCCCTTTATGTCTAGCCTTAATCTGGTCGATCCCCTGAGACACCATGTTTTCATCAATGCAATTATCTATTAATCCTTTGAAAGTCTCCACCGCACAAAATCTAGCTTCTTCAAATTCACTTGCCAATATATCTGAGAAATAATTTGGAAGAGAGAGATTAATATGATTTGTAACTTGTAAGTAACACATAACAACCAAGGAATGCCAATAAACTTAGAAATGCCAAATTTATGAAAATCACCAACCTCCAAGTGAAGTAAACACTAGTGGGAGCTTTACAACAAATATGTGCTTATTCTGACTATAAACTTTTCTAGTGCCAATATTTAGAAGCCGTGCGATTGAAGCGAGTTCATCTCCTGATTTTCTTTCAGTGGAGACTGACATCCCGAGAGAACACATGAGATCCAATAGCATATCAGGTTTAAGCTGCACAGTTGGGCTGTCACCAACAGCATGCAGATTCTCCAATATACTCTTTGTCACAATTGGTTGACGCAGACCCAACAGTGCTGTAAAATACTTTAAGATGGTATTGGAGGGCTTGGATGCCATGAGAGGAAGGCAGCACTTAAGAGCATCTAACATATGTATGACATCCTTAGCCCCCTTGGGTCCTTCTGCTGCTGAACCAGTGTTTGCATCATTGGATCCTCCAGCAAGCAGCAGAAGTCGTTCAAAACATCTTGCGATTCCGTCACTTGCCGGAACCAAAATAGCTTTTCTCTGAAAACTCAGGAGAATATCTCGCAAGCAAGAATGAGATTGATTTCTCACCTGCAGCCCATTAAAGTAAACCATGAATAATCTTCAACATGTTGATCAAACACTTGCGTTAATCTTATACTAGATGTCCCGATAAGACTGTAAGCCACCAATTTTCAACTCAGAATTGATGGTAGTTTACCTTGGGCCGATCATCGGTGACGAGCCGTAGCACCACGGCGTAGAGCGGCTCCACCGCCTGCCAGCTGGACTTGTCTCCCGCGGATATCAAGTGCGCGAGGCACCTCACCCCGGCCCTCACGCCGGAGTCGGGCGTGGAGGGGAACTCGAGCACGCGCGCCACGTCGTCAGCGACCTCGCGGCCGCGGGAGCGCACCACGGCGGTCGGGAGCGCGGGGATCGCCGCGGAGAGGAACGCGAGGAGCGCGCCCGCGACGTGGCTGTCGGCGGCCGCGGGCCCCGCGCGCGCGAGCGGGTCCAGCGCGGCGGCCGCCGCCCCGTAGTAGGCGACGGTAGAGGCGGGGAGGCCGCTGTCCCTGACGGTCTGCGCCAAGGAGGCGGCGGTGGCGCAGAGGTGCTCGTCGTCCTCCCGCCGCGAGGCGCCGAGGCGGGCGAGGATGGCCGCGGCGAGGTCGGCCTCGCCGGAGAACAGGGAGAGGTCGGGGTCGTCGCCGGCCACCGAGCGGGGCGTCTGGGGGAGCTCCTCCATGTCGACGTCGGCCATGGTTGCGGTGGCGGGCGTGCGGCGGAGCGGCGCGCGCGGCCGAAGCTTTTAGGGGGAGGAGGCGCTAGGGTTTTGGGGAGGTTGGGGGAGACGGGCTGGCTCGTTTTGTTTCGTGGGGCGCGAATGTGGGTGGGCCTTTCGGGAGGTTTCAGTGGGCTGGATGCACATCAAATGGGGGATTTCATTTTGTGTGGGCTATGGGCTGGCCAGAGGGGAAATAAACCAGCCCGTAACACAACTACTAAAAAAAACTTGCATTTGTCTTTTTTGTTCCAAAAAAAACTACTTGAATTTTGCGTATCGGGCGTCCTACTGCTATTATTTTTCTTGTTCGAAAAGGAGGTTGAAACCCCCGACCTATGCAAACCGACTACTAAGCATGCACTCTCTTTTTAGGTATTTTTTTATCGTGCAACTAGTGATAATAAACTCTTCCGATTCTTGGGAATGAATCTTTGATTGGATGATTAGGGAGATGAGTGTACCTTGAACATGGTAGGGTCAAACCTTTGTGTGTTTTATTAAGACGGTATTATCTTTTAATAGGAGAAGATGTTATTGTAGATAGCGAGGTACAAGTGATGACTCTGCCAATCTTTGATCCATCCACAATAGGGGTCGTGTGGTGTGTTTGTGTGAATGTGTGTTTCGGCATTTTACTCGGTCTTTGTAGAAAAAACTCTAAGAGAGCGTATGACAACAACAATCATGTTTAACTATCTCCATGATGGCTTTATTAATTTAGCTTCTTGCGCCTTTTTTCTAAAACAATATCGATCTTCAACAAGAGCTCACCAATAGGAGCTCGTTCTCGGGTCATCGACAAGAACTATAGGATTCGTCAAAAAGTGCCCTGGGAGCTCGGGTGTATGGGTCCCCAATAGGGATCGATTTTAAGGGACTAGTTTGTAAGGACATATGTGGAATTTCATGAATTCCAAAGCATAGAAAGAAAGTTTGAAACATATCGTTCACAAAATCATGGGTACAAGTGGTTGAATAAAAATGTGAGTAAAGTGACAACAGCGACACTTACACACAAGTACCATTTACAACAAAGCATGTGTATTTCTTCGATAAATTTTGTGATCTTAAACTAACTGAAGTCACTGCAGGCATTTCACTAGTGACCCATGCCTCATCAGTCACTACAAAAGAATTTTGTGTCGATGATAGACACATGAAAACAAATCTAAGAGCATGTCCAACAACCCATGTAAAAACTCCCCGTAAAAGTAGTTTTACAGGATGACGACATCCATAAAATTTACGAGAAGTTGTTTGGTGAGGTATTTTCTTAGTTTCTATAAACATCTTCCCCTAATATCTATTTTTTCTGTTCCCCATTAAACTAGCATACAAATGACATACATTTTGCATTAAACAAGCATACAGATGACAGATTCATATCTATAGTATCACCATAATAATCTGAACAATGTTATATCAGGCACACATATGTGATAATAATTTTAAATCAACAATTTATGAAATTTGGTTTGAAATTGGAATTGAAATTCAAACATAACAAAATGGTACAAATCATTCGAAATAGAACATAATACGAAGAAGTTTATTGACCATGAAGCAGCCACAAATGCTCAACTAGATCATCACAAAGTTGTTCATGACCCGCATGGTTTTCAATATGTCGTTATGCTTAAATGGTGGTATTTAATTTTGTTCCCCTCATTTGCATAGCGATAGTTTGGTGGCTGCTCCCACTTGTCATCTATGATCATGTTAGGCCAACTCCATCGCGCGACCCTATCCTGTCCGCCCCCGTCCGTTTGGGGTAAATGGACAAACCAGACGGCCCAGCGCGCGGGCGCAGACGGACTTTTATCCGCTTTGTGTCTTCTTTCGACCCATCCCCGGCCCAAGTTTGCGCCGGTTTTGGGGTGAAACGGACAGCGCGCGGACGGGCGG
>NC_057809.1:577186055-577205322 GCF_018294505.1 Triticum aestivum | reverse complement strand
GTCATTTCCCCAAACCCTCCCGCATCCCTCCCGCCGCCCCCTCTATGCCTCGTCCATGGCCGACGCCCCGCCAAATTCCGGCAGCCTAGCCGTCGACCCGCCCACAAAGGTGAAGAAGAAGGCGACCAAGGCGCCAAGAAGCCGCGATCGGAGTGCACGCCGGAGGAGATCGCCAAGTTGGACGCGGAATCGGCGAAGAGGAGGGAACAGAGAGCGGTCGTCAAGGTCAATGCCGCCGCGGCCAAGTTCACCGCCCAACGCGATGCGATGGAGGCCGCGCGGCGCAAGGCCGCGCGGCGCAAGGCCGCGGTCGACGAGAAGGAGGACCTCGTCAACAAAGCGCACACCCTCCTCATGCTTGGCATGGGCCGTCCATCCGGGTTTCCTGCAGCGGCCGTCGGCAGGGCGAGCACAGACTCGTCGGTCGCCCGGCCTCCGCACTGCCAGTCGCGGACCGCGCCCATGTCGCCCGGCTTTCCTCCGCCAAGGCACGACGGCCAGACCCGTTTCTCGGGGTCGCCGGACATGGGCTTGTTCGTGCCGTCCACACCGCGCCCCGCGGCCGTCATCGACCTCAACGTCACGCCTGGGTCTAGCAGCGGCGGCCGGTCATCCATCGAGATGCAAAGAAAGCAAGCACGGGCACCATGCCCCCCGCGTCTTCTTTGACGGAATGCCAACACCAACGACAATGGTCAACGTGAAGGAAATATGCCCTAGAGGCAATAATAAAGCTATTATTTATTTCCTTATATCATGATAAATGTTTATTATTCATGCTAGAATTGTATTAACCGTAAACATAATACATGTGTGAATACATAGACAAACAGAGTGTCACTAGTATGCCTCTACTTGACATAATACATGTGTGAATACATAGACAAACAGAATGAATACATAGACTAGCTCGTTGATCAAAGATGGTTATGTTTCCTAACCATAGACATGAGTTGTCATTTGATTAACGGGATCACATCATTAGAAGAATGATGTGATTGACTTGACCCATTCCGTTAGCATAGCACTTGATCGTTTAGTTTGTTGCTATTGCTTTCTTCATGACTTATACATGTTCCTATGACTATGAGATTATGCAACTCCCATTTACCGGAGGAACACTTTGTGTGCCACCAAACGTCACAACGTAACTGGGTGATTATAAAGTTGCTCTACAGGTGTCTCCGAAGGTACTTGTTGGGTTGGCGTATTTCGAGATTAGGATTTGTCACTCCGATTGTCGGAGAGGTATCTCTGGGCCCTCTCGGTAATGCACATCACTTAAGCCTTGCAAGCATTGCAACTAATGAGTTAGTTGCGGAATGATGTATTACGGAACGAGTAAAGAGACTTGCCGGTAATGAGATTGAACTAGGTATTGAGATACCGACGATCGAATCTCGGGCAAGTAACATACAAATGACAAAGGGAACAACGTATGTTGTTATGCGGTCTGGCCGATAAAGATCTTCGTAGAATATGTGGGAGCCAATATGAGCATCCAGGTTCCGCTATTGGTTATTGACCGGAGACGTGTCTCGGTCATGTCTACATTGTTCTCGAACCCGTAGGGTCCGCACGCTTAAGGTTTCGATGACAGTTTCATTATGAGTTTATATATTTTGATGTACCGAAGGTTGTTCGCAGTCTCGGATATGATCACGGACATGACGAGGAGTCTCAAAATGGTCGAGACATAAAGATTGATATATTGGACGGCTATATTTGGACATCAGAAGTGTTTCAGGTGATTTCGGAGAAAATCGGAGTGCCGAAAGGGTTACCGAAACCCCCCGGGGAAGTATTGGGCCTTAGTGGGCCTGAGGGGAGAGAGAGGGCAGCAGCCCAGGAGGTGGCGCGCCCCCTCCCATGGGGAGTCCGTATTGGACTAGGGGAGGGGGCGCGGCCCCTCTTTCCCTCTCCCCCCCTCTCTTTCCTTCCCCTTCCCTCTTCCTAGTTAGACTAGGAAAGGGGAGTCCTACTCCTACTAGGAGGAGGACTCCCCCCTCCTTGGCGCGCCTCAAGTGCCGGCCGGCCTCCCCCTTGCTCCTTTATATACAGGGGCAGGGGGCACCTCTAGACACACAAGTTGATCTTCGTGATCGTTCTCTTAGCCGTGTGCGGTGCCCCCCTCCACCATAATCCTCGATAATATTGTAGCAGTGCTTAGGCGAAGCCCTGCGACGGGCGACGGTAGAACATCAAGATCGTCACCACGCCGTCGTGCTGACGGAACTCTTCCCCGACACTTTGCTGGATCGGAGTCCGGGGATCATCATCGAGCTGAACGTGTGCTAGAACTCGGAGGTGCCGTAGTTTCGGTGCTTGATCGGTCGGGCCATGAAGACGTACGACTACATCAACCGCGTGGTGCTAATGCTTCCGCTTCTGGTCTACGAGGGTACATAGACAACACTCTTCCCTCTTGTTGCTATGCATCACCATGATCTTGCGTGTGCGTAGGAAATTTTTGAAATTACTACGTTCCCCAACAGTGGTATCAGAGCCTAGTTTTTATGCGTTGATGTTGTGCACGAGTAGAACACAAGTGAGTTGTGGGTGATATAAGTCATACTGCTTACCAGCATGTCATACTTTGGTTCGGCGGTATTGTTGGATGAAGCGGCCCGGACCGACATTACGCGTACTCTTACGCGAGACTGGTTCTACCGACGTGCTTTGCACACAGGTGGCTGGCGGGTGTCAGTTTCTCCAACTTTAGTTGAACCGAGTGTGGCTACGCCCGGTCCTTGCGAAGGTTAAAACGACACCAACTTGACAAACTATCGTTGTGGTTTTGATGCGTAGGTAAGAACGGTTCTTGCTAAGCCTGTAGCAGCCACGTAAAACTTGCAACAACAAAGTAGAGGACGTCTAACTTGTTTTTGCAGGGCATGTTGTGATATGATATGGTCAAAAAATGATGCTAAATTTTATTGTATGAGATGATCATGTTTTGTAACCGAGTTATCGGGAACTGGCAGGAGCCATATGGTTGTCGCTTTATTGTATGCAATGCAATCACGCTGTAATGCTTTACTTTATCACTAAGCAGTAGCGATAGTCGTGGAAGCATAAGATTGGTGAGACGACAACGATGCTACGATGGAGATCAAGGTGTCACGCCGGTGACGATGGTGATCATGACGGTACTTCGGAGATGGAGATCACAAGTACAAGATGATGATGACCATATCATATCACTTATATTGATTGCATGTGATGTTTATCTTTTATGCATCTTATCTTGCTTTGATTGACGGTAGCATTATAAGATGATCCCTCACTAAATTATCAAAGTATAAGTGTTCTCCCTGAGTATGCACCGTTGTGAAAGTTCTTCGTGCTGAGACACCATGTGATGATCGGGTGTGATAGGCTCTACGTTCAAATACAACGGGTGCAAAACAGTTACACATGCGGAATACTCAGGTTAAACTTGATGAGCCTAGCATATAACAGATATGGCCTCGGAACACGAAGACCGAAAGGTCGAGCGTGAATCATATAGTAGATATGATCAACATAGTGATGTTCACCATTTAAACTACTCCATCTCACGTGATGATCGGACATGGTTTAGTTGATTTGGATCACGTGATCACTTAGAGGATTAGAGGGATGTCTATCTAAGTGAGAGTTCTTAAGTAATATGATAAATTGAACTTTAATTTATCATAAACTTAGTCCTGGTAGTATTAGCATATCTATGTTGTAGATCAATAGCTCGCGTTTAGCTCCCCTATTTTATTTTTGATATGTTCCTAGAGAAAACTAAGTTGAAAGATGTTAGTAGCAATGATGCGGATTGGATCCGTGATCTGAGGTTTATCCTCATTGCTGCACAGAAGAATTATGTCTTTGATGCACCGCTAGGTGATAAACCTATTGTAGGAGCAGATGCAGATGTTATGAACATTTGGCTAGCTCAATATGATGACTACTTGATAGTTTAGTGCACCATGCTTAAACGGCTTAGAATCGGGACTTCAAAGACATTTTGAACGTCATGGACCATATGAGATGTTCCAGGAGTTGAAGTTAATATTTCAAGCAAATACCCGAGTTGAGAGATATGAAGTCTCCAATAAGTTCTATAGCTAAAAGATGGAGGAGAATAGCTCAAGCAGTGAGCATGTGCTCAGATTGTTTGGGTACTACAATTGCTTGAATCAAGTAGGAGTTAATCTTCCAGATAAAATAGTGATTGACAGAATTCTCTAGTCACCATCACCAAGTTAGTAGAACTTCATGATGAACTATAATATGCAATGGATAACGGAAACGATTCCAAGCTCTTCGTGATGCTGAAATCAACGAAGGTAGAAATCAAGAAAAGCATCAAGTGTTGATGGTAAACAAAACCACTAGTTTCAAGTAAAGAGACAAAGGGAAGAAAGGGGAACTTCAAGAAGAACGGCAAGCAAGTTGCTGCTCAAGTGAAAAACCCAAGTCTGGACCTAAGTCTGAAACTCAGTGCTTCTACTGCAAAGGGACTGGTCACTAGAAGCGGAACTACCCCAAGTAATTGGCGGATAAGAAGAATGGCAAAGTGAACATAGGTATATTTTGATATACATGTTATTGATGTGTACTTTACTAGTGTTTATAGCAACCCCTCAGTATTTGATACTAGTTCAGTTGCTAAGAGTAGTAACTCGAAACGGGAGTTGCAGAATGAACAGAGACTAGTTAAGGGTGAAGTGACGATGTGTGTTGGAAGTGGTTCCAAGATTGATATGATCATCATCGCACACTCCCTATACTTTCAGGATTAGTGTTGAACCTAAATAAGTGTTATTTGGTGTTTGCGTTGAGCATAAATATGATTGGATCATGTTTATTGCAATACGGTTATTCATGTAAGTAAAGAATAATTGTTGTTCTGTTTACATGAATAAAACCTTCTATGGTCATACACCCAATGAAAATGGTTTGTTGGATCTCGATCATGATGATACACATATTCATAATATTGAAGCCAAAAGATGCAAAGTTAATAATGATAGTGCAACTTATTTATGGCACTGCCGTTTAGGTCATATTGGTGTAAAGCGCATGAAGAAAATCCATGCTGATGGGTTTTTGGAATCACTTGATTATGAATTAGTTGATGCTTGCGAACCATGCCTCATGGACAAGATGACTAAGACTCCGTTCTCCGGAACAATGGAGCGAGCAACAGATTTGTTGGAAATCATACATACTGATGTATGTGGTCCGATGAATATTGAGGCTCGTGGCAGGTATCATTATTTTCTGAGCTTCACAGATGATTTGAGCAGATATGAGTATATCTACTTGATGAAACACAAGTCTGAAATATTTGAAAAATTTAAAGAATTTCAGAGTGATGTGGAGAATCATCGTAACAAAAATAAAGGTTTCTACGATATGATCGCAGAAGTAAAATATTTGAGTTACGAGTTTGGCTTTCAGTTAAAACAATGTGAAATAGTTTCACTACTCACACCACCTGGAACACCACAGTGTAATGGTGTGTCCGAACGTCATAACCGTACTTTATTAGATATAGTGCGATCTATGATGTCTCTTACCGATCTACCACTATCATTTTGGGGTTATGCATTAGAGACAGCTACATTCACGTTAAAAGGGCACCATCTAAATCCGTTGAGATGACACTGTATGAACTGTGGTTTGGCGAGAAACCTAAGTTGTCGTTTCTTAAAGTTTGGGACTGCAATGCTTATGTGAAAAAGTTTCAACATGATAAGCTCGAACCCAAATCGGAGAAGTAGATCTTCATAGGATACCCAAAAGAAAATGTTGGGTACACCTTCTATCACAGATCCGAAGGCAAGTTATTCATTGCTGAGAATGGATCCTTTCTAGAGAAGGAGTTTCTCTCGAAAGAAGTGAGTGGGAGGAAAGTAGAACTTGATGAGGTAACTGTACCTGCTCCCTTATTGGAAAGTAGTTCATCACAGAAATCTGTTCATGTGACTACTACACCGATTAGTGAGGAAGCTAATGATGATGATCATGTAACTTTAGATCAAGTTATTACCGAACCTCGTAGGTAAACCAGAGTAAGATCCGCACCAGAGTGATACGGTAATCCTGTTCTGGAGGTCATGTTACTTGACCATGACGAGCCTACGAACTATGATGAAGCAATGATGAGCCCAGATTCCGCGAAATGGCTTGAGGCCATGAAATCCGAGATGAGATCCATGTATGAGAACAAAGTATGGACTTTGATTGACTTGCCCAATGATCGGTAAGCCATTGAGATTAAATGGATCTTCAAGAGGAAGACGGACGCTGATAGTAGTGTTACTATCTACAAAGCTAGAATTGTCGCAAAAAGATTTTTGACAAGTTCAAGGTGTTGACTACGATGAGAGTTTCTCACTCGTATTTATGCCTAAGTTTGTCCGAATCATGTTAGCAATTGCCGCATTTTATGAAATCTGGCAAAATGGATAAACAAAACTGCATTCCTTAATGGATTTATTAAAGAAGAGTTGTATATGATGCAACCGGAAGGTTTTGTCAATCCTAAAGGTACTAACAAAATATGCAAGCTCCAGCGATCCATCTATGGACTGGTGCAAGCATCCCGGAGTTGGAATATACGCTTTGATAAGTTAATCAAAGCATATAGTTTTATACAGACTTGCGGTGAAGCCTGTATTTACAAGAAAGTGAGTGGGAGCACTACAACATTTCTGATAAGTATATGTGAAAGACATATTGTTGATCGGAGATAATGTAGAATTATTCTGCAAAGCATAAAGGAATATTCTTCAAAGAAAGACCTCGGTGAAGCTGCTGGCATATTGAGCATCAAGATCTATAGAGATAGATCAAGATGCTTGATAAGTTTTTCAATGAGTACATACCTTGACAAGATTTTGAAGTAGTTCAAAATGGAACAGTCAAAGAAGAAGTTCTTGCCTGTGTTACAAAGTGTGAAGTTGAGTAAGACTCAAAACCCGACCATGGCAGAAGATAAAGAGAGAATGAAAGTCATTCCCTATGCCTTAGCCATAGGTTCTATAAAGTATGCCATGCTGTGTACCAGACCTATTGTATACCCTGCCCTGAGTTTGGCAAGGGAGTACAATAGTGATCTAGGAGTAGATCACTGAACATTGGTCAAATTATCCTTAGTGGAATAAGGATATGTTTCTCGATTATGAAGGTGACAAAAGGTTCGTCGTAAAGGGTTACGTCGATGCAAGTTTTGACACTGATCCAGATGACTCTAAGTCTCAATCTGGATACATATTGAAAGTGGAAGCAATTAGCTCGAATAGCTCCATGCAGAGCATTGTTGACATAGAAATTTGCAAAAATTTTACGGATCTGAATGTGATAGACCCGTTGACTAAACTTCTCTCACAAGCAAAACATGATCACACTTTAGTACTCTTTGGGTGTTAATCACATAGCGAAGTGAACTAGATTATTGACTCTAGTAAACCCTTTGGGTGTTGGTCACATGTCGATGTGAACTATGGGTGTTAATCACATGGTGATGTGAACTATTGATGTTAAATCACATGGCGATGTGAACTAGATTATTGACTCTAGTGCAAGTGGGAGACTGAAGGAAATATGCCCTAGAGGCAATAATAAATTTATTATTTATTTCCTTATATCATGATAAATGTTTATTATTCATGCTAGAATTGTATTAACCGGAAACATAATACATGTGTGAATACATAGACAAACAGAGTGTCACTAGTATGCCTCTACTTGACTAGCTCGTTGATCAAAGATGGTTATGTTTCCTAACCATAGACATGAGTTGTCATTTGATTAACGGGATCACATCATTAGGAGAATGATGTGATTGACTTGACCCATTCCGTTAGCATAGCACTTGATCGTTTAGTTTGTTGCTATTGCTTTCTTCATGACTTATACATGTTCCTATGATATGAGATTATGCAACTCCCATTTACCGGAGGAACACTTTGTGTGCCACCAAACGTCACAACGTAACTGGGTGATTATAAAGGTGCTCTACAGGTGTCTCCGAAGGTGCTTGTTGGGTTGGCGTATTTCGAGATTATGATTTGTCACTCCGATTGTCGGAGAGGTATCTCTGGGCCCTCTCGGTAATGCAGATCACTTAAGCCTTACAAGCATTGCAACTAATGAGTTAGTTGCAGAATGATGTATTATGGAACGAGTAAAAAGACTTGCCGGTAACGAGATTGTACTAGGTATTGAGATACCGACGATCGAATCTCGGACAAGTAACATACCAATGACAAAGGGAACAACGTATGTTGTTATGCGGTCTGACCGATAAAGATCTTCGTAGAATATGTGGGAGCCAATATGAGCATCCAGGTTCCGCTATTGGTTATTGACCGGAGACGTGTCTCGGTCATGTCTACATTGTTCTCGAACCCGTAGGGTCCGCACGCTTAAGGTTTCGATGACAGTTTCATTATGAGTTTATATATTTTGATGTACCGAAGGTTGTTCGGAGTCCCGGATATGATCACGGACATGACGAGGAGTCTCGAAATGGTCGAGACATAAAGATCGATATATTGGACGGCTATATTCAGACACCGGAAGTATTTCGGATGATTTCGGAGAAAGCCGGAGTGCCGGAAGGGTTACCGGAACCCCCCGGGGAAGTATTGGGCCTTAGTGGGCCTGAGGAGAGAGAGAGGGCAGCAGCCCAGGAGGTGGCGCGCCCCCTCCCATGGGGAGTCCGAATTGGACTAGGGGAGGGGGGCGCGGCCCCTCTTTCCCTCTCCCTCTCCCTCTCTTTCCTTCCCCCTTCCCTCTTCCTAGTTAGACTAGGAAAGGGGAGTCCTACTCCTACTAGGAGGAGGACTCCCCATCCTTGGCACGCCTCAAGGGCCGGCCGGCCTCCCCCTCCTTGGCACGCCTCAAGGGCCGGCCGGCTTCCCCCCTTGCTCCTTTATATACAGGGGCAGGGGGGCACCTCTAGACACACAAGTTGATCTTCGTGATCGTTCTCTTAGCCGTGTGCGGTGCCCCCCTCCACCATAATCCTCGATAATATTGTAGCAGTGTTTAGGCGAAGCCCTGCGACGGTAGAACATCAAGATCGTCACCACGCCGTCGTGCTGACGGAACTCTTCCCCGACACTTTGCTGGATCGGAGTCCGGGGATCGTCATCGAGCTGAACGTGTGCTAGAACTCGGAGGTGGCGTAGTTTCGGTGCTTGATCGGTCGGGCCGTGAAGACGTACGACTACATCAACCGCGTTGTGCTAACGCTTCCGCTTCCGGTCTACGAGGGTACGTAGACAACACTCTCCCTTCTCGTTGCTATGCATCACCATGATCTTGCGTGTGCGTAGGAATTTTTTTGAAATTACTACGTTCCCCAACACAACGACCCCTTCTACAACCAGTACATGGAGGACGTGATCTTCGAGGGTGGGCATGATCGTGCCTACGACCCCGACGAGACCCAAAGTCAGGATGGCCGTGCCCAGTACGTCCCCGATGAACGGAGCAGAGCAGCCGCTGGCTCTGTTGCCGGCGTGATGAACTGGGCCGCTAGGCTTGGCATTTGAAAGTTGTTCCTTTTTAAAAAAAATAGACGTGGACAGGATGGGGCAAACGGATGCGGCCGTGCGCTAGGCGCACGACCACCGCATCCCAGGACACGCCCAGACACGACCTCATTGCCCTACCCAAACGGACAGAATCCGGACAAAACGGATGTCCATTTAGTGTCGCGCGGTGGAGTTGGCCTTATGCAATATCACGCACACGATCATGATGTGCCACAAATCCTTTTGATGTCAGAATCGTACAAGCCCACGGACAATGGCAAAGCGAGTTTGTAGATCCCCAAATGCCCGTCTGACATCCTTTCTACATGTTTCTTGACGCCTACCAAAGCTAATATTCTTATTTCGGGGAGATTGGGGGAGACAGGCTTGCTCGTTTTGTTTCGCTGGACTCGACTCTGGGTGGGCCTTTTTGGTGAGATGGGTGCAATTCTAATGGGTAGTTTGGGAATCTTACATTCTTAAGAAGTTGATCCTCACTACTACCTATTCTCTCAACATGCAGCCTGTCCACATCATCATCCAACCACGTCAGTAATTATTGTCATGTATACATGCATTATGTAGGCATGCGTGAGGTGCAATGCAACCTTCCACCACAGCGTAATTGCTCATGCTATCTTCTGACCATTTCTCTATATAAAAAATAACATGACCCCAATGTATTAATTAACTCAGAAAGGCCCTTCATAAATTGTTCAATTTGCTCGGATGGTGTATCAGCCGTTTAGTTGAGGCTTTCAATAGCGTAGTTCACGGTGCACCTCTGACCCTTTCCCTTCCTCTCTTCGGCTTCCTTCTCTCTTTCTTCTAATTAATTGGTAGCCGAAGAGCACCACAGGGTAACTACTATTTCTTCCCTTATCTACCATTCTACCCCTTGTGTTTTCAATCCCACCACAAACGATCACCCGACATGGCTGCTCCTCTTCTCCATCGACCCATCTCCATATTCCCCTCTGATTGCGTGGTGCGACGCGAGCAGCACGATGCAGTCATCGAAGAGGCCAGCAGTGTATGGGACAAAGGAGCTGACCAGGGAACCATCGAGGCTAAGAACCAACCATGGACGGCATGGGGACGAAAGCTCAAGACCGACGGACCTTCCCTGCAGTGGCGCCGCTCCTGGCCGAGGAATCCAACGAGGGAGGAGCAGTGCGGTGCCGGAATGATGTCTACGGCGCGCCAGCACTTGCAGACAGCGGCACACCGAAAGAGGTCAGCAACGCCATGCACGCGCGCAAGGATCTCTAGTACGACGTCCTCCTGCAGCCTCACCAAGTCACCAGCGAGTAGGCTTCCGGGTCCCTCACCTATCATCTCTTTCACCGCACTCCGGCAACCTCACCAAAAAGAGCACCGCGCAAGTGTGTGTGTGGTATTCTACTTGTATCACGTATGCAGGCAAGCATGCTTTTTTTTTTCTAATTACCCTACGTACGTAGCCAATGGATCCTAACTAAGAGACACATCAGATCATGTTGATATCTTTCCGTCAGGATTTCTTCGTGGTCAATCAGTTTGTTTTCATTTGCTTATACTCAACTTTCTTTCTACTATTTTTTGGGGCTATTACTACTATTGAACATTTAACCCATATAAATTTGTTGAATTTAACTTCTACTTGTGCGTGCTAACAATTTCCCGCAGCAACGTGCGGAGTGTCATCTAGTTCATTTTGTGTGGGCTATTTGGTTTTCAGAGGGTAAATAAATCAGCTCGTAGCACAACTACTTGCATCTTTAGCATCAAGCATCCTACTGCTAACTGCTAAGCACACACTGTGTTTTTTATTGCGCGGCTAGTTCTAACTCTCCTTATTCTTGAGAATGAATCTTTGATTGGATTATTAGGAAGATGAGTGTACCTTCAACATGGTAGGGTCAAACCTTTGTGTTTTATTAGGATGGAATTAGATTTTAGCAGGAGATGATTTTTCTGTACATAGCGAGGTACAAGTGGTGACTTTGACAATCTTTGTGTTAGGATTAATTTACGGGTCTGCTTATCCTAACCGTGGGCAGTGGCGAACCGCGGCGTCGGTTCACTGCACAGTCGCATACACATCCCTTGCAGAAATCAATCACGAGAACACCGTCATGGTTTACTTTTCTTCTTTCTGACAAAGCAAGAACTAATCATCTCGTGATTGACGAATTTTTCATGCACAGCCGCACAACGGTAAGGACCCGATCGGGGCAGCGACGGCGCCACGGCGGGGCACGGTGGAGCAACATCGACAGACGGCCGACAAAGGCGAGAAGGCCGGACGCGGCGACTTCGTCGGAATCGCGTGGCTCCACACGGCGACGCTCTGCCAGACCGATGCGACGCGTGGCGTAACAAATGACTACGGAGGCCTGCAACGGCCGGCGTCAGGCGAGGCTCCCGCGGCAGTGCACTGCACGCGTGCTGTTGCTCCATAACCCGGCCTTGGCGCGGTTGGATCGCTACGGCGCGAGCGCTGCGGCCTGCTGTGAAGCGTGGCAGCGCAGTGGCATCTCTTCGGCGAGGCAGACGGCTGGACGGGGCGGCCAGTAGCGCGGCGCGACGCGCCATGTTGTTGCAGGCTTGCAGCGTGATCTGGCGGCTGCCAGCATGTGAGTACGGACCGACCAAAGGCCATTTAGGCATATGCCCAGGCTAGTTGCCAATGGGGCTCTGCCCCAGTTCGTCATTCCGCACAGGCCGAAAGGCCTAGGGGCTCCACGCCCATTTTGCTGCTAAAAAAAATTGAAAGAATGGAATGTCATATGTGGGCTGTAGCACTGGTTTGGCTGTGCAGATTTAGCCCTTGGACATTTTCTTTTCTTTTCTGCTTTAGCATTTAGCTATGCAGTTTTTGTTCGCATGTGCATTTACAGTAATTTATGCTATAATGCTGTATCGTAAAGCACATTAGTATATCAACATACTTGATTAAGCAATTTGATTATTGCTATATGTTGAAGATGCTTGAAAATTAATTTACTAGAGAGTAAATTAATGTGCATGAAATTTCGTGCAGGATATGTCAAACATATCCGGAATAAATTTGCTGAGTTTGCCTGAATCTCAGTTCCACCATAATTGCACCTGCTCAGGAGCTCCTGCTATAGCTGATATAGCGTAGTATGTTGAATTGCACTTCATCTCACATAACCTACATATTGATCTGTTGGGATAAATAGAGAGCGGTGATGATACCTATAGTGCATATGGAATGGACGCTCGTCTGATTTCATGACTTCGAGTCACTGGCAACATACAACTCTGATATGCATCAAAACAACTGAAAGTTGTGATTCTGCAATAGTGTAGTTTTAGATGCCGATCTCGTCGAAGAAATGATCTCCACTTTCAATCCTTGTAGGAGGATTTTGACTTAAAAATTTCATCATTTGTGAAAGGAAGTGGAGACATGATGAGAAGCAGAGTAAGAATGGAGTTGAAAAGAGCAAAAGTTGTTTCAAGAAAAATGACAATGCTAGCAACTCTAGTGGTTGCTATACAAGTGGTTGTATAACTAAATGCAAGGGCATGTGATATTTCCAAGCATTTGGTGGATCTGTGCATGCAATCAATTGCCAAGGGCAAAAGTGGGCAAAAGTCTCATGGGAACTAATGTGAAGCTTACTTCACTAAACATAAGAATGATTTCCTGATGGTTGAAGGTTTCCTAACGACGTTCCTCAGAACGTGGGCAACCAAGAGTATTATTGGCGAAAGGAAGGTCCACTACTAAATATCGGTGACATGTTAGTGGACTTCACTTCCGGTGACATATATGGAGACCAAATTTAGTCTCTTGGATTTGTCAGACATTGGAATTATGTCCATCGACATAATATGATAACTATGTCATTAGACATGATGCTTGTGGTGTGCCCTTTGACATATATAGTTTATAATGTATGTATTATTTCTATATGAGTTCAATCATATGTTCAAATTGGTTTCTTTCTCTGTAGAAACCTATTAGAATAATCCAATTGAGAAGAAAATGTGTTAGTAGAAACTGGGTCTACTGACATGATACTAAGGGAGATTAAGTATTCCAGACTCTTGAGAAGAGTAGCGGAAACATCATGAAAATTGTTGGTCGTGATGGGGTAATTGTTGGTTCTGGTCAAGCCATAACTGCACTCCCTATGGGTACTATATGATAATCATGGATGCATTCATGCATCAAGATTCTACTCGTACCTTGCTGAGTTATAATGATATCCGCAATGGTTTCTATATTGAAACTCATATAATGAGTGAGGTTGGAAACCTACTCATGACTCAACAAAAAGGATTTGAATGAAATCCTAGAGTAAATGCTTCTCTATATTGTGGATTGTATTATACATACATTAAACTGGATACACATTGGCGTATAAGATAATTTTCTAGAATCTTGAGAAGTTCAAGATATGGCATGATTGCCTTGGTCATCCTGGTATTGGGAGGATGAGAAAATTATTGATGGTTCAATTGGACACAATCTAACGGTGTGAATTTTCCAAATTCACTAAATTATGTATGCATGACGTGTGCAAACTGGGAAACTGATCGTAAGGCCATCTTATCTCATGAAAGAGGATGAGCCACTAGATTTCCTTGGATATGAGATATATATGTGATCCAATTCAACCGTTATATGGAATATTTACATATTTCATAGTGCTTTTGGATGTATCAGTGAGATGGCCCAATGTGTGTCTTACTTCCATAAGGAACCGTGCTTTTTACAAAGCTTATTGCTCAAATCATTAATTTGAGAGAAAGTCATCCTGAGCACGGGATAAAATCCATCAGAATGAATAATGCTGCAAAATTTAGTTTGTGAGCATTTGATGATTATTTCCTAGACTGAGGCATAACTGTGGAGCATATTGGTACTTTGTATACATATCCAGATTGGTTTAGTGGAATCACTTATCAAGACGATAAGTTGATAGCAAGATTGCTCCTACAGAATTGTAATCTCCCAACATCTAGTTGGGGACATTGCAGTTTTACGTACTGCATATACAAATTCGACGAACTACATATTATATGGTCTCCCCGTTGCAGTTAGTACGTGGAAATGAGTAAGTATTTCCCATCTGCGATAATTTGGTTGTGTTGGATACATACCGATTTCACCACCGCGGCGTACTTATATGGGCCCTCATAGAAATGGGGATCTATGTGAGGTACAACTCTCTGTCAATCATAAAGTACCTATGGTCCTAAGAAGGGGACTTGTTTATGGCCTGGTACGCTGATTGTATTTTGATGAGGACATTTTTCCGGCATTAGGGGGAGATAAGAACCACATTGAATGCCGAGAAATTGAATGAGATGTTAATAGACATCTAGTCCTTTGGTCCACATATGAATGAATCTGAACTGGGGGTTCAGAAGTTTATAAATTTGCAAAGTATCGCAAATAATCTGCCAGTTGCATTTACTAAGTATATAGGTGTCACAAAGTAAAATGTTCCCATAGTGAATGTGTCATAGAGAGTGGATGTGACCCATAGGTCCACTCGGCCACCGATGAGGGGGAGGATTCTGGACACAAGAGGACAAGGCTTCATGGAAGCGTCCAAGGGGAATGAGGAATCCTCAAACAGTAAATGCAGGTCAACATCATGTTGATATTCAACCAAGGGTTGAAGGACACCTGAAGGATGTTGGACACATCCAAGACCCAGCATGAGTGTGCACACAAATATTGGTGCTGGGACATCGGAAGACCTTGACTCAATTGTTGTGGGAAATCATGAAGAGTCAAAAAGGTAATGATGAAATATCCACTATCTATATGGATTTGGGAGAATCATATAATAAAGACTACATTATGTCAACATTTATTTCTCCTCGAGAATTGCAAAAGACCTTGAATTTGTAAGTGCATCTAGTGCCACCCCTAGTTGGTTTTGGAGTATTGACGACAAACCTAGTTGAGGGACTATTGTGTTTGTGAGAATTGCAGGATAACACAGGTAGAAGTCCCTCATTGATTCGGTTTTCCTACCAGATATGACCCCTAAAAATGTATGAAGACATTGAAGTCAAAGGTGGTATGTGAAGACATTCACATTGAAGTCTATGACAAGAGAAGACATCGCATGAAGACTATGGAGCGCGAAGACTTAGTTGTTTCGTCGTTCTTTTTCTTCTTTGTTGAGTCATATGAACCACCGTACTGTTAAGTGGGGTCCAAGAGAACCAGTCAGAATGACTGAAGTGATGCTTAACCAAAATCCTATGTCTTCGAGCGAAGACTATGAGAGCAAATCTTGTCCAGAGTTGGATAAGTCAGCTTTGCTTGTAGCCCAAGTAAAGTTGCCGTGTGTGTTTTAAATCTGACCATTGGAACACGTGTCAGTTCCTTAGTGACCGAGGGTCATTTCGGACAAATCAGGCCGAGTTGCCTAGTGGCTATAAATATCCCACCCCCTACAACCATAAATGGTTGGTTGCTCAGAGTTAGTGTACGGCTTTTGTCGTTTGAGAGCAACCCACCTCGAAGCCTTTGAGAGAGAATTCCTTGCGAGGATAAAGCCCTAACCACCTAGAGCCAAAGAGTGTTAGGCATCACTGAAGTCTTCCTGTCTGTGTGATCTGAAGACTTATTACACTTGAGGACTGTGAATCCTCCAGCCGGTTAGGCGTCGCGTTCTGAGCATCCAAGAGTCATTGTGGATCGCCGGTGAACGAAGTCTGTGAAGGTTTGGAAGTCTACCTTGAAAACTTACCAGAGTGATTGGGCAAGGACTGGGTGTCCTTAGCTCAAGGGGAATAAGGTGAAGACGCGGTCTTCTGAGTTGAATCTTAGCCTCCCTAACCAGACATACAGTTGTCACAGCAACTGGAACTGGTCCAACAAATCATTGTCTTCAACGAGTCACTGGTTTCATCCTTCCCATTCCTTTACTTACTGTTGGCCTTGGTGAAGTCATTGCATGATTGCACTATCTTTTGTCTTCATTGAGTGACTGCTTGTTCTGATTGGCTTCACTATATCTTCCTACCTGATCTTTAGTGCCTAGCTGCTATTAGTCATTGTGCTTTCACTTCATTGAATATTTGACTATGGTTTGCCTAGTGTAATCTACCTTCCGCTGCATGGTAATAGGTTCATTTCTATCGTTTGTCTTCGAAACTTCCATGTTTTGAAGACTTTCATAAAAATCGCCTATTCACCCCCCCTCTAGTCGATCACTAGCACTTTCAAATTGGTATCCGAGCAAGGTACTCCCTTGTTCTGTGTGATTCGGTTTAACCACCTGGAGTTTTAGCTATGTCGACTGTAGGGATAATCAAAGTCTCCGCTGCGTGCCCAGTCTTCGATGAAACTGAATATCCCTACTGGAAGAATAAGATGCGAATGCATCTTGAAGCCATTGATGTCGACCTATGGTATGTCGTCAAGAATGGCGTTCCCAAGGCTGGTGAAGGTGTCACCGCTGCTGATGTCAAGAAGTTCGTTCAACTGGACTCCACTGCCAAGAACATCATCTGTGGTCATCTGACCAAAGGACAGTATGGCCGCGTGAGTGCTTTGGAAACATCTAAGCTAGTCTGGGACTGGCTCTCCAAGGTCAACGAAGGCGTCTCAACCCAGAGAGATCAGAGAATCAGTATCCTTCGCAACCTCTTCAACCGCTTCAAGAGAAATGACAATGAGAATGTTCAGCTCACGTTTGATCGACTCACTGATATCACAAATGAGCTTCAAGCCCTCGGCGCCACTGAGATCACCAAGCATGAAGTCGTCAAGACACTCCCTGAGATCACTTGACAGCTCGTTTGACATCCTAGCCCTGATGATTCAAGAACGTCCTGACTTCAAAACACTGATCCGTCTGACATACTTGAGAGGCTCAACACACACGAGTTTCAGCTTTCTGAGAAAAGAGACATCTACGGTCCCAACAATGGGCGAACTCGTGCCTTGAAGGCAAAAGCTGTCTCCTCATCTGAAAAAGAGTCTGACAGCAGTTCTGATGATCCTAAAGACACTGGAAAGGAGCTTGCTATGCTTGTGAAGAAATTCCAAAAATTCACCAAGAAGAAAGGCTTCAGAAAGTCCTCACGATCAAGCTCAAGGAATGATGAAGCTTCTGCTCATGACTACAAGAAGAGAACATGCCACAAGTGCAAGAAACCTGGCCACTACATCTTTGAGTGTCCGCAGTGGGACAATGACAACAAGAAGAAAAAGAAGAGCAAGGAGTATGATTCTGACGACAAGAAGAAGAAGAAATACTCAAAGTCTTCTTCCAAGTCCTCCTCAAAGTCTTCATCACACAAGAAGAGCTCATCTGGCAAGGCACGTGCGTTTGTTGGCAAGGAAATGGATTCAGAGGAGGAGTCCGCTTCTGAGGAGGCGGAGGCGGAGGTGGAGTCTGAGGAGGAGTCCGATTCTGGCGTTGCAAGTCTGGCTACAGCCTACGTTGCCAAGTCCATCTTCAACACTGAAGACAATGACTCCATCACCAACGCCGATGCTAATGACAAGGACAACTCCACTCCCACCTACTGCTTCATGGCACGCGGTGCCAAGGTAAACTCACGCACCACTCACTATCAAACATCAAGTGAAGATGACTCTGATTGTGGTTCCAAACCCAGCTACAAAACACTTGCTAAAATTGCAACTGAACAACATAAAGCTATGGAACATATTCAAAAACTGTTAGACAAAAGCGATGACCTGTTAGACGCTGAAATGACTCGATCTCAGTCCTTAATTGAAGACATAAAAAATCTTCACGTTAAGTATGAGGAACTTGAAAGTCGTCATGAAACGCTCTCAACAACTCATGAAAAGCTTTCCTATGATTATCTTCAAAGGAAGCAAGATCTTGAGAAATTGAGAGCGGCTCATGAAGATCTTCAAAAGGAAAACGAGTCACTTCGCGCCAAATAGTTCAGTTCCGCTCAGGAAGGATTTGAACCACCATGTCTTAAATGTATTGAGCGTGACAACGCTACTTCTGTTGCTGGTTTGTAACACCCCGGATATGACTTTCCCAATATGTATTCCAACTCTTGCCGTTTCCGGTCTTAAGTTATTTTATTTTCTCGGGTTCGGGTTTTTGTCTCCGTGTGTTGTTGTCATTGTCATGCATCTCATATCATGTCATCATGTGCATTGCATTGGCATACGTGTTCATCTCATGCATTCGAGCATTTTCCCCGTTGTCCTTTTTGCATTCCGGCGCTTCGTTCTCCTCCGGTGGTCATTTCTACCTTTCTTTCCTGTGTGGGGATTAAACATTTCCGGATTGAACCGAGACTTGCCAAGCGGCCTTGGTTTACTACTGGTAGACCGTCTGTCAAGTTTCGTACCATTTGGACTTCATTTGATACTCCAACGGTTAACCGAGGGACCGAGAAGGCCTCGTGTGTGTTGCAGCCCAACACCCCTTAAATTTGGCCCAAAACCCACCAAAACCTTCTCCATCATCTAGAGCGTTTGATTATGATCGTGTGGCAGAAAACCGCACCTCATTTGGACTCTCCTAGCTCCCTCTATGCCTATTTAAAGAACCCCCTCCGAAATTCTCTTTCTCCTCCCCCGAAACCCTAGATCCTTTTCATCCGCCGCCGCCGGACAAAAACGGCCACCGACGGACATGTCCGGCTAGCCCCACCGCCGCCACGTGTCGCCCGCGGGTTGGCCGCGCCGCCGCCCCACTTCCCCGTCGCCGCCGGCCCGGGAGGCCCAGGAGGGGCCCCCGAGGCCCATTGCCGCCCGC
>NC_057809.1:577177373-577185591 GCF_018294505.1 Triticum aestivum | reverse complement strand
CCGCCGCCCGCCGGTGCCCGCGCCCGCCGCCGCCTCACCGTCCTCCTCACTCCGGCAAGCGCTCCCGTCCCTCACCGCCCGGATCTGGCGCCCCGGCAAGTTCCTCGACGATTCCGGCGAAGTTCTGGCGAACCTCGTTTCGCGTGAAGCCCGGATCTGGATCTGAGATTTAAATCTCGGTTGACTTTCTCCCAAAACCCTAGTTCATATTGCCATGTTCATCGTGCCGTAACTTTGTATCCGTAGCTCCATTTTGGGCATATAGCATATCAAAATGTTCACCTCAGAGAGTACATCATTTCATCTCATTGCATCATTTTCATTTGAGTTTATCTTGATGCCCGAAATGCTGTTAGAAGAGGGCTACTTGAGATAATTGTCAGATCTGCTACTCCATTTAGATATTTGTCTTTTTTGCCATGATTATTGTGTGCATGATATGCCCATGAGCTCTACATATGTTTTGTTAAGGGTTTTGCCATCTTTCCAGAGGTGCAACCCATGTATTTTTGTGATGTGTGTGGTGACTAGCACAAGCTTGCAAAGTGAGGCACTTGGTAATGCTGATTTCAGGGACTTAGCATTTCCACCAAGTCCTTGAGCTGTTTATCTCATATGGTCATATGTTCATGTTGTTTCCTAGTGATCCGTGCATCTTTTGAGGATGATCAGTAAGGATGTTTTGTTAATATTGTAGTGCTCTATCCATCCATGTCTTTGTTTGCAATTATGGAGCACCCTAGCTTGAGTCAATCGAGCTCTACTTTTGTTATTTCGTGAATCTGGGCAGATTGTCTACTTGTTAGCGATTTTGCCAATGATGTTGTAGTTGATCCGTGCATGCTATTCTATTGTTCTTGCCATGTCTAGCTTGAATTTTGTGTATTCTTGATGGGTGTATGCTTAGATGGTCATGACTTGCTCTGTGGTGAGTGCATCGAGCTCGTAAACATGCCTACTTGATATCTGTTTTCAGCATGCTCCAGTTTTCACTAAGTCCGTGATCTGATTATGTTTTTGCCATGTTCACATGCTTGCAATTGTATTTTCTGATCCCTTTTGGCTCAAGGTCACTAAGGGACTTTTGTTAAGCTCTTTGAGTAACTACATGCCATGCTTTACTTTGCCATGTTTAGGTCCTGTAGCATGTAGTTTTGTTGCTCCGAAGAGTGCTATCTGATCTGAAATTCCAGACAAGTGTTAATTTCACTAAGTCTGAAATCTGTTTGCCATATGCATTTTTGCCATGCTTGTTTGAACCTGTTAATGGATGAATTGGCCGTAGCTCAGTGCTAGACTTTTGTTAAGCATCATGAATGCATCCCTTCCATGTATTTTATGCCATGTGTGGGTGCTGTAGCATGTTTATCTCGTTGCATTTAGATGGCTACTTGCTGTAAATCGCAGAACGTGGTCATATTTGAATCGCTTGCCATTTCCAAACCGTAACTCCGATTCCGGCGTTCTTTATATCGTTTTCAAGCGATTTCATCTCATCTTTCCAGTGGCACACTTGGAATCCCAAGTTGAGGCCAGATTCATGCATTCCTTGTCAAATCTTGCATATGCATCCCGCATAGCATACCATCCTTGCATCATATTGTTTGATCCTTGCACGTGGTTGATTGTGCTCCGTTTGCTTGTTTGTCTTGTTTGGGTAGAGCCGGGAGACGAGTTCGCTAATGAGGAGCCCGTTGAGTTTTCTTTTGAGGATCCAGTTAACTTTGACAACTTTGCAGGCAAGATGATCATACCCTCGAAATCACTACTATCTTTGCTATGCTAGATTGTTCGCTTTTTTGCTATGCCAATGCTACGATGCCTACCACTTGCTTTCAAGCCTCCCAAATTGCCATGTCAAACCTCTAACCCACCATGTCCTAGCAAACCATTGATTGGCTATGTTACCGCTTTGCTCAGCCCCTCTTATAGCGTTACTAGTTGCAGGTGAAGATTGGAGACCGTTCCTTGTTGAAACCTTATTTACTTGTTGGGATATCATTATATTATCTTGTTATCTTAATGCATCTATATACTTGGTAAAGGGTGGAAGGCTGGGCCTCTCACCTAGTGTTTTGTTCCACTCTTGCCGCCCTAGTTTCCGTCATATCGGTGTTATGTTCCCGGAGTTTGCGTTCCTTACGCGGTTGGGTTATAATGGGAAACCCTTGATAGTTTGCCTTGATTAAAGCTTTTCCAGCAATGCCCAACCTTGGTTTTACCATTTGCCACCTAGCCTCTTTTTCCCTTGGGTTTCCAGAGCCCGAGGGTCATCTTATTTTAGCCCCCCCTGGGCCAGTGCTCCTCTGAGTGTTGGTCCAAACTAGAGTCCTGTGCAGCGCCCCCTCGGGGAAACTCGAGGTTTGGTTTTTAGTTGTATGGAGCGCTCATCTGAGTGTGCCCTGAGAACAAGATATGTGCAGCTCCTATTGGGATTTGTCGGCACATTCGGGCGGTGTTGCTGGATTTGTTTTAACCTGTCGAAGTGTCTTGAAGAACCGAGATACCGAGTCTGATCAGAACGTCTCGGGAGGAGGTCTATTCCTTCGTTGATCGTGAGAGCTTGTCATGGGCTAAGTTGGGACTCCCCTACAGGGATTTGAACTTTCGAAAGCCGTGCCCGCGGTTATGGGCAGATGGGAATTTGTTAATGTCCGGTTGTAGATAACTTGAACCTTAACTTAATTAAAATGAATCAACTGAGTGTGTTACCGTGATGGCCTCTTCTCGGCGAAGTCCGGGAAGTGGACACGGTGTTGGAGTAATGTTTGCGCAGGTTGCTCTCTAGTTTCTCACTCGCGCTTTGCCTCCTCTTCTCGCTCTCTTTTGCGAATCAGGATAGCCACCACATATGCTAGTCGCTTGCTGCAGCTCCACCATATTTACCTTGCCTTACCTATAAGCTTAAATAGTCTTGATCGCGAGGGTGCGAGATTGCTGAGTCCCTGTGGCTCACAGATTCCTATTACACCAGATGCAGGGCCTGATGATTCCGCTCCAGGTGACGCGCTTGAGCTCAAGTGGGAGTTCGACGAGGACTCTCAACGATACTACGTGTCTTTCCCTGATGATCAGTAGTGGTGCCCAGTTGGGGGTGATCGGGACCGTGTCGCATGTTGGGTTATCTTTTATTTTGGCGCCGTAGTCGGGCCATGAGTGTTTGGATGATGTAATGTTATTTATGTACTTGATTGACGTGGCGAGTGTAAGCCAACTATGTTATCTCCCCTTTTATTATATATATATTGCGAAGATTGCCTAACTTGCGACATATGCCTTCAATGCGATTATGCCTCTAAGTCGTGCCTCGACACGTGGGAGATATAGTCGCATCGAGGGTGTTACATGGTTGTTCTACTGCTGCTACTATTGCAATATCTTCAACTGCTGATGTGCCAACCAACCCCTCTGCTGAGGATGCCACTGCTATTGCTGATGAGAATGCTAGGTTGAAGACATTGCTTGAAACAGGGATGTTCAAAAGCCTCAAAGGGCATTAGACACTATGTGATGTCCTCAAAAGGCAGATCCTGAACCGAAACCCTAGGAAAGAGGGTGTTGGGTTCGAAAGGAAAATGAATGCTGATGGCTCTTACTGGAAACCTGAGGAGTACCTCACAACCACATGGGTTGCTGCAAAGGAACCTTCAGCGGATCCATCCACCCTATCTGGCTTCACTTGTTCTAATCCCATTGTTATTGATGAATCCTTTGATGCAAACTATAAACTGTTTAAGAATCAGAATGGCGAAGTGTTTGCCAGGTATATTGGTACTAACTGCAGGAATGGGCCGCCTATGAAGAAAGTCTGGGTGCCGAAAAGATGTTTGGAGAATCTTCCTGTGAATGTCGTCATGACACCACACATGAAGAAGACAAACCCCAAACCACAGGCTTCATACGGTCCAAAGGATTCATACAGACAGAGGACTCACCTGAGTCGCACTAACGCAAATGTTTTGCAGGGAAACCTTACTCAGGCCTATGAATATGAACGCGTTTAATCAAACCGCCATGTTCATAAGACCAAGAACTACTATGCTTATTCTTATGAGTACTATTGTCCACCTGCAAGACTTTTTGCTAGGGATCCAAAGCCAAAGTTCTCAGATGCTGCACTTAGACTCATTGCTTCGAAGCCACCCTTGAAGATGTGGGTGGCTAAGAAAGCTTAACTCTCTTTTTGCAGGGAAAGGTCTCCAGCCAAAAACCAAAATCGCCTGAAGCTATTGCTGGTGACCTTAAACATCTTGCAGGGTGCAAGATCAAATGCCCAAATGGTCTTATTATGTATTTTGTTCCTGAGTCGCTTGCTACTTGCCCTATCAGTCCTAACCTTGATATAAGCTTTCATAATTCACTTGCTCGTCAAATGTTTTTGCTTCACAATTCTCTTCGTGAAGCCTATCCCCCTAACTGCATTGTAGGGTAAGACACCAGCTGCTTCAGAATGTATTATTGATAGTGGGTGTACTAATCACATGACTGGCAAGCGAAGTCTTTTTATGGACTCAACCTTACGTCCATCTGACAAAAGTCACATCACATTTGTTGACACTGGTAAAAGCAAGGTATTGGGTCTAGGTAGAGTTGCAATCTCAAGGGATCAACACATGGATAAAGTCATGCTTGTCGAATCCCTTGGTTTCAACTTAATGTCTCTCTCAATGCTTTGCGATTTAAACATGATTGTGATGTTTCGAAAATATCACTGCCTTGTTCTAATGGAATCTGACAAGTCTCTAGTGTTTGAAGGGTATCGGAAAGATGATTTGTACGTGGTAGATTTCTCAGTAGGACCACAACTTGATGTCTTCTAGCAAAAGCTTCAGAATGCTGGCTCTGGCATCGAAGGCTAGGGCATGCTGGCATGAGGAACTTGCACACTCTTGCAAGAAAGAAGCATGTCATAGGCATCGAGGGCGTCAAGTTCAAGAAGGATCACTTATGCGGTGCCTGTGAAGAAGGAAAGATGATGAGGGCCAAGAATCCCTCGAAGACAATCATGACAATGACTCAACCCTTTGAACTGCTCCACATGGACCTTTTCGGTCCCACTCATTACTCAACTCTTACTACTACTGCTTGTCTCTATGGCTTTGTCATTGTTGATGATTATTCGAGATATACTTGGGTGCATATAATCCTCTACAAGACTGAATTGCAGTGTGTCTTCAGACGCTTCGCCAATCGAGCCATGAACAACTATGGCGTCAATATAAAGCACATCAGAAGTGACAATGACACTGAATTCAAGAACACTGGGATAGATACATATCTTGACACTTTGGGCATCACACATGAATTCTAAGCTCCGTACACGCCACAACAGAATGGCGTCGTCAAACACAAGAACAGAACACTTATTGAGATGGCTCGGATGATGCTTGATGAATACAAGACTCCAAGAAAATTCTGGCCTGAAGCCATTGATACTGCATGCCATATCATCAACCGTGTTTATCTTCACAAGCTTCTGAATAAGACATCCTATGAGCTCCTTACTGGCAAGAAGCCAAATGTCAGTTACTTCAGAGTATTTGGTGCCAGGTGCTGGATCAAGGATCCACATCACACTTCAAAATTTGCACCAAAAGCACATGAAGGTTTTATGCTTGGATATGGAAAGGATTCGCACTCCTACAGAGTCTTCAACCTCTTTCACTATAAAGTGGTTGAAACTATGGATGTGCTGTTCGATGCGGCTAACGGCTCACAAAGAGAGCACCTGCCAAATGTGCTAGATGAAGTTCCATCCAGTGAATCGATCAAACTTATGGGAACTGGAGAAATCATACCATCTGAAACTCAGCCTGAAGAGGAACTTATCATCTCCGCACCTGATCAACCTGAAGACAATGCTCAGCCTGAAGACAACCCTTCTAACGATGACAATGCTCAGCAAGAGCAAAGTCTTCGTCCTGTACATCCTCGTGTTGCAAATGAAGTACAGATTGAGAGAATAATTGATAGCATCAATGCACCAAGTCCACTCACTCGTTCAAGGGCAACACAGCTAGCAAATTTCTGTGGGCACTTTGCATTCGTCTCAATATCTGAACCCAAGAAAGTTGATGAAGCCTTCATGGAACCTGAATGGATTCAAGCTATGCAAGAAGAGCTTCAACAGTTTGAACTGAATAATGTATGGGAACTGGTTAAGCGTCCTGATCCTCGCAAGCACAATATAATAGGCACCAAATGGATATATCGTAACAAGCAAGATGAGCATGGTCAAGTTGTCAGAAACAAAGCTCGTCTCATTGCTCAATGATACACTCAAGTTGAAGGGATTGACTTCGATGAAACATTTGCTCCTGTGGCTAGACTTGAAGCCATACACATACTGCTGGCCTATGCAAATCATCATAACATTCTTCTGCATCAAATGGATGTGAAGAGCGCTTTTCTCAATGGCAAGATTGACGAAGAAGTGTATGTTGCACAACCGTCTGGCTTTGAAGATCCAAAACATCCTGATATGGTGTACAAGCTCAACAAGGCACTGTATGGCCTCAAACAAGCCCCTAGGGCTTGGTATGACACACTCAAAGACTTCCTGAAGAGCAAAGGCTTCAAACCTGGTTCCCTCGACCCCACTCTCTTCACGAAGACATATGATGGTGAATTGTTTGTGTGACAAATATATGTGGATGACATTATCTTCGGCTGCACCAATCAGAAATACACTGATGAGTTTGGATATATGATGCAAGAGCAATATCAGATGTCCATGATGGGAGAGCTGAAGTTCTTCCTTGGTCTTCAAATACGTCAGCAATGCAACATCATCTTTATATCTCAAGAGAAATACCTCAAAGATTGCCTGAAGAAATTTGGAATGCAAGATTGCAAAGGCTATACGACGCCAATGCCAGCCAAACATCATATGGGTCCCGACGACAATGGTAAAGAGTTCGATCAAAAGGTATATCGCTCCATGATTGGTTCCTTGCTTTATTTATGTGCATCTAGGCCAAATATCATGCTTAGTGTTTGCATGTGTGCCCAGTTCCAAGCGGCACCAAAGGAATCGCATCACTTAGCTGTGAAGCGAATTCTCAGATATTTGGCTCACACCCCAACACTAGGATTATGGTATCCAAAGGGCTCAGAGTTTGATCTAGTTGGATTCTCGAATGCTGATTATGCTGGTGACAAGGTGGATCGCAAGTCTACATCAGGAACATGTCATTTTCTGGGACGATCACTTGTATGTTGGTCTTCAAAGAAGCAGAATTGTGTATCTCTGTTCACTGCTGAATCTGAATACATTGCTGCTGGATCTTGTTGCGCTCAGCTTCTATGGATGAAGCAAACACTCAAAGACTATGGCATTCACCTGAAGCAAGTGCCACTCTACTGCGACAATGAAAGCGCCATCAAGATTGCCAACAACCCAGTTCAGCACTCGAAGACAAAGCACATTGAAATTCGTCATCACTTTCTCAGAGATCATGTTGTGAAGGAAGATATTAATATTATACGCGTCAACACTGAAGAGCAATTGGCAGATATCTTCACCAAGCCCTTGGATGAGAAGAGGTTTTGCAAGTTACGGTGCGAGCTAAAAATCTTGGAATCCTCAAATGTCCCGTGATCAGGCACACATCCTAACACTTATGCATGTTGATGACTTAGATGTGCAACACATGAAGTAAAATATATCGTCAATAAATGAAGACTTACATTCTGAGTGTGAATACATTAAAGTGGAATTTGACTTTGGAGCGCCACGATAATTGTGCGCCGTGTCTGGGTCTAATACTTCCTATATGGTGGGTAACGCCACGACCAAAATTCTTCTGTTGAAGTTGTTGGGTTTCATAGTAATTTCAAAAAAATTCCTACGGACACGCAAGATCATGGTGATGCATAGCAACGAGAGGGGGAGAGTGTGATCTACGTACCCTTGTAGATCGACAACGGAAGCGTTAACTTTGGTTGATGTAGTCGTACGTCTCCACGGCCCGACCGATCAAGCACCGAAACTATGGCACCTCCGAGTTCTAGCACACGTTCAGCTCGATGACGATCCCCGGACTCCGATCCAGCAAAGTGTCGGGGAAGAGTTCCATCAGCACGACGGCGTGGTGACGATCTTGATGTACTACCGTCGCAGGGCTTCGCCTAAGCACCGCTACAATATTATCGAGGACTATGGTGGAAGGGGGCACCGCACACGGCTAAGAATATGATCACGTGGATCAACTTGTGT
>NC_057809.1:577059853-577176595 GCF_018294505.1 Triticum aestivum | reverse complement strand
TAATCCGGTAAAATCCTGATTTCACTCGGAACACTTCCGATATCCAAACATAGGCTTCCAATATATCAATCTTTATGTCTCGACCATTTCGAGACTCCTCGTCATGTCCGTGATCACATCCGGGACTCCGAACAATGTTCGGTACATCAAAACGCATAAACTCATAATATAACTGTCATCGAAACCTTAAGCGTGCGGACCCTACGGGTTCGAGAACAATGTAGACATGACCGAGACACGTCTCTGGTCAATAACCAATAGGGGAACCAGGATGCTCATATTGGCTCCTACATATTCTACGAAGATCTTTTATCGGTCAGACCGCATAACAACATACGTTGTTCCCTTTGTCATCGGTATGTTACTTGCCCGAGATTCGATCGTCGGTATCCCATACCTAGTTCAATCTCGTTACCGGCAAGTCTCTTTACTCATTCCGTAATACATCATCCCGTAACTAACTCATTAGTTGCAATGCTTGCAAGGCTTCAGTGATGTGCATTACCGAGAGGGCCCAGAGATACCTCTCCGACAATCAGAGTGACAAATCCTAATCTCGAAATACGCCAACCCAACATGTACCTTTGGAGACACCTGTAGAGCTCCTTTATAATCACCCAGTTACGTTGTGACGTTTGGTAGCACACAACGTGTTCCTCTGGCAAACAGGAGTTGCATAATCTCGTAGTCATAGGAACATGTATAAGTCATGAAGAAAGCAATAGCAACATACTAAACGATCGGGTGCTAAGCTAATGGGTCATGTCAATCAGATCATTCAACTAATGATGTGATCCCGTTAATCAAATGACAACTCTTTGTCCATGGTTAGGAAACATAACCATTTTTGATTACCGAGCTAGTTAAGTAGAGGCATACTAGTGACACTCTTGTTTGTCTATGTATTCACACATGTATTATGTTTCCGGTTAATACAATTCTAGCATGAATAATAAACTTTTATCATGATATAAGGAAATAAATAATAACTTTATTATTGCCTCTAGGGCATATTTCCTTCAGTCTCCCACTTGCACTAGAGTCAATAATCTAGATTATATTGTAATGATTCTAACACCCATGGAGCCTTGGTGCTGATCATGTTTTGCTCGTGGAAGAGGCTTAGTCAATGGGTCTGCTACATTCAGATCCGTATGTATCTTGCAAATCTCTATGTCTCCCACCTGGACTAGATCCCGGATGGAATTGAAGTTTCTTTTGATGTGCTTGGTTCTTTTGTGAAATCTGGATTCCTTCGCCAAGGCAATTGCACCAGTATGTCACAAAAGATTTTCATTGGACCCGATGCACTAGGTATGACACCTAGATCGGATATGAACTCCTTCATCCAGACTCCTTCATTCGCTGCTTCCGAAGCAGCTATGTATTCCGCTTCACACGTAGATCCCGCCACGACGCTCTGTTTAGAATTGCACCAACTAACAGCTCCACCGTTTAATGTAAACACGTATCTGGTTTGTGATTTAGAATCGTCCGGATCAGTGTCAAAGCTTGCATCAACGTAACCGTTTACGATGAGCTCTTTGTCACCTCCAGATATGAGAAACATATCCTTAGTCCTTTTCAGGTACTTCAGGATGTTCTTGACCGCTGTCCAGTGATCCACTCCTGGATTACTTTGGTACCTCCCTGCTAGACTTATAGCAAGGCACACATCAGGTCTGGTACACAGCATTGCATACATGATAGAGCCTATGGCTGAAGCATAGGGAACATCTTTCATTTTCTCTCTATCTTCTGTAGTGGTCGGGCATTGAGTCTGACTCAACTTCACACCTTGTAACACAGGCAAGAACCCTTTCTTTGCTTGATCCATTTTGAACTTCTTCAAAATCTTGTCAAGGTATGTGCTTTGTGAAAGTCCAATTAAACGTCTTGATCTATCTCTATAGATCTTTATGCCTAATATGTAAGCAGCTTCACCGAGGTCTTTCATTGAAAAACTCTTTTTCAAGTATCCCTTTATGCTATCCAGAAATTCTATATCATTTCCAATCAGTAATATGTCATCCACATATAATATCAGAAATGCTACAGAGCTCCCACTCACTTTCTTGTAAATACAGGCTTCTCCAAAAGTCTGTATAAAACCAAATGCTTTGATCACACTATCAAAGCATTTATTCCAACTCCGAGAGGCTTGCACCAGTCCATAAATGGATCACTGGAGCTTGCACACTTTGTTAGCTCCCTTTGGATCGACAAAACCTTCCGGTTGCATCATATACAACTCTTCTTCCAGAAATCCATTCAGGAATGCAGTTTTGACATCCATCTGCCAAATTTCATAATCATAAATGCGGCAATTGCTAACATGATTTGGACAGACTTAAGCATCGCTACGGGTGAGAAGGTCTCATCGTAGTCAACCCCTTGAACTTGCCGAAACCCTTTTGCGACAAGTCGAGCTTTGTAGACAGTAATATTACCGTCGGCGTCAGTCTTCTTCTTGAAGATCCATCTATTCTCAATTGCTTGCCGATCATTGGGCAAGTCAACCAAAGTCCACACTTTGTTCTCATACATGGATCCCATCTCAGATTTCATGGCTTCAAGCCATTTTGCGGAATCTGGGCTTACCATCGCTTCTTCATAGTTTGTAGGTTCATCATGATCTAGTAGCATGACTTCCAGAACTGGATTACCGTACCACTCTGGCGCGGATCTCACTCTGGTTGATCTACGAGGTTCAGTAGTATCTTGTTCTGAAGTTTCATGATCATTATCATTAGCTTCCTCACTAATTGGTGTAGGTGTCACAGAAACAGTTTTCTGTGATGTACTACTTTCCAATAAGGGAGCAGGTACAGTTACCTTGTCAAGTTCTACTTTCCTCCCACTCACTTCTTTCGAGAGAAACTCCTTCTCCAAAAAGTTTCCGAACTTAGCAACAAAAGTCTTGCCTTCGGATCTGTGATAGAAGGTGTATCCAATAGTCTCCTTTGGATATCCTATGAAGACACATTTCTCCGATTTGGGTTCGAGCTTATCAGGTTGAAGCTTTTTCACATAAGCATCGCAGCCCCAAACTTTCAGAAACCACAACTTTGGTTTCTTGCCAAACCATAGTTCATAAGGCGTTGTCTCAACGGATTTTGATGGTGCCCTATTTAACGTGAATGTGGCCGTCTCCAAAGCATAACCCCAAAACGATAGCGGTAAATCAGTAAGAGACATCATAGATCGCACCATATCTAGTAAAGTACGATTACGACGTTCGGACACACCATTACGCTGTGGTGTTCCGGGTGGCGTGAGTTCCGAAACTATTCCGTATTGTTTCAAATGTACACCAAACTTGTAACTCAAATATTCTCCTCCACGATCAGATCGTAAAAACTTTATTTTCTTGTTACGATGATTTTCAACTTCACTCTGAAATTCTTTGAACTTTTCAAATGTTTCAAACTTATGTTTCATTAAGTAGATATACCCATATCTGCTTAAGTCATCTGTGAAGGTGAGAAAATAACGATATCCACCATGAGCCTCAATATTCATCGGACCACATACATCTGTATGTATGATTTCCAACAAATCTGTTGCTCTCTCCATAGTACCGAAGAACGGCGTTTTAGTCATCTTGCCCATGAGGCACGGTTCGCAAGTACCAAGTGATTCATAATCAAGTGGTTCCAAAAGTCCATCAGTATGGAGTTTCTTCATGCGCTTTACACCGATATGACCTAAACGGCAGTGCCACAAATAAGTTGCACTATCATTATCAACTCTGCATCTTTTGGCTTCAACATTATGAATATGTGTGTCACTACTATCGAGATTCAATAAGAATAGACCATTCTTCAAGGGTGCATGACCATAAAAGATATTACTCATATAAATAGAACAACCATTATTCTCCGATTTAAATGAATAACCGTCTTGCATCAAACAAGATCCAGATATAATGTTCATGCTTAACGCTGGCACCAAATAACAATTATTTAGGTCTAATATTAATCCCGAAGGTAGATGTAGAGGTAGCACGCCGACCGCGATCACATCGACTTTGGAACCGTTTCCCACGCGCATCGTCACCTCGTCCTTAGCCAATCTTCGCTTAATTCGTAGTCCCTGTTTCGAGTTGCAAATATTAGCAACAGAACCAGTATCAAATACCCAGGTGCTACTGCGAGCATTAGTAAGGTACACATCAATAACATGTATATCACATATACCTTTGTTCACCTTGCCATCCTTCTTATCCGCCAAATACTTGGGGCAGTTCTGCTTCCAGTGACCAGTCTGCTTGCAGTAGAAGCACTCAGTTTCAGGCTTAGGTCCAGACTTGGGTTTCTTCTCTTGAGCAGCAACTTGCTTGCTGTTCTTCTTGAAGTTCCCCCTCTTCTTCCCTTTGCCCTTTTTCTTGAAACTAGTGGTCTTGTTGACCATCAACACTTGATGCTCCTTTTTGATTTCTACCTCCGTAGCTTTCAGCATTGCGAAGAGCTCGGGAATAGTCTTATTCATCCCTTGCATATTATAGTTCATCACGAAGCTCTTGTAGCTTGGTGGCAGTGATTGGAGAATTCTGTCAATGACGCAATCATCTGGAAGATTAACTCCCATTTGAATCAAGTGATTATTATACGCAGACATTTTGAGTATATGCTCACTGACAGAACTGTTCTCCTCCATCTTGCAGCTATAGAACTTATTGGAGACTTCATATTTCTCAATCCGGGCATTTGCTTGAAATATTAACTTCAACTCCTGGAACATCTCATATGCTCCATGACGTTCAAAAACGTCGTTGAAGTCCCGGTTCTAAGCCGTAAAGCATGGCACACTGAACTATCGAGTAGTCATCAGCTTTGCTCTGCCAGACGTTCAGAACATCTGGTGTTGCTCCAGCAGCAGGCCTGGCACCCAGCGGTGCTTCCAGGACGTAATTCTTCTGTGCAGCAATGAGGATAATCCTCAAGTTACGAACCCAGTCCGTGTAATTGCTACCATCATCTTTCAACTTTGCTTTCTCAAGGAATGCATTAAAATTCAACGGAACAACAACACGGGCCATTTATCTACAATCATACATAAATAAGCAAGATACTATCAGGTACTAAGTTCATGATAAATTTAGGTTCAATTAATTATATTACTTAAAGAACTCCCACTTAGATAGACATCCCTCTAATCCTCTAAGTGATTACGTGATCCAAATCAACTAAACCATGTCCGATCATCACATGAGATGGAGTAGTTTCATTGGTGAACATCACTATGTTGATCATATCTACTATATGATTCATGCTCGACCTTTCGGTCTCCGTGTTCCGAGGCCATATCTGTATATGCTTGGCTCGTCAAGTATAACCTGAGTATTCCGCGTGTGCAACTATTTTGCACCCGTTGTATTTGAACGTAGAGCCTATCACACCCGATCATCACGTGGTGTCTCGGCACGAAGAACTTTCGCAATGGTGCATACTCAGGGAGAACACTTCTTGATAATTAGTGAGAGATCATCTTATAATGCTACCGTCAATCAAAGCAAGATAAGATGCATAAAAGACAAACATCACATGCAATCAATATAAGTGATATGATATGGCCATCATCATCTTGTGCTTGTGATCTCCATCTCCGAAGCACCGTCATGATCACCATCGTCACCGACGCGACACCTTGATTCCATCGTAGCATCGTTGTCGTCTCGCCAATCTTATGCTTCCATGACTATCGCTACCGCTTAGTGATAAAGTAAAGCATTACAGCGCGATTGCATTGCATATAATAAAGCGACAACCATATGGCTCCTGCCAGTTGCCGATAACTCGGTTACAAAACATGATCATCTCATACAATAAAATTTAGCATCATGTCTTGACCATATCACATCACAACATGCCCTGCAAAAACAAGTTAGATGTCCTCTACTTTGTTGTTGCATGTTTTACGTGGCTGCTATGGGCTTAAGCAAGAACCAATCTTACCTACGCATCAAAACCACAATGATAGTTTGTCAAGTTGGTGCTGTTTTAACCTTCACAAGGACCGGGCGTAGCCACACTCGGTTCAACTAAAGTTAGAGAAACTGTCACCCGCAAGCCACCTATGTGCAAAACACGTCGGGAGAACCGGTCTCGCGTAAGCGTACGCGTAATGTCGGTCCGGGCCGCTTCATCCAACAATACCGCCGAACCAAAGTATGACATGCTGGTAAGCAGTATGACTTATATCGCCCACAACTCACTTGTGTTCTACTCATGCATATAACATCAACATATAAAACCTAGGCTCGGATGCCACTGTTGGGTTTCGTAGTAATTTCAAAAAATTTCCTACGCACACGCAAGATCATGGTGATGCATAGCAACGAGAGGGGGAGAGTGTGATCTATGTACCCTTGTAGACCGACAACGGAAGCGTTAACTTTGGTTGATGTAGTCGTACGTCTCCACGGCCCGACCGATCAAGCACCGAAACTACGGCACCTCCGAGTTCTAGCACACGTTCAGCTCAATGACGATCCCCGGACTCGGATCCAGCAAAGTGTTGGGGAAGAGTTTCGTCAGCACGACGGCGTGGTGACGATCTTGATGTACTACCGTCGCAGGGCTTCGCCTAAGCACCACTACAATATTATCGAGGACTATGGTGGAACGGGGCACCGCACACGGCTAAGAATATGATCACGTGGATCAACTTATGTCTCTAGGGGTGCCCCGTGCCTCCGTATATAAAGGCTCAAAGGGGGGGGGGGGCTGGCCGACCAAGAGGTGGCGCGCCAGGAGGAGTCCTACTCCTTCCAGGAGTAGGACTCCCCCCCTTTTCCTAGTTGGAATAGGATTCGCGGAGGGGGGAAAAGAGGAGAGAGAGGAGGAAGGGGGGCTGGCCCCCTCTCCTTGTCCTATTCGGACCAAAGGGGGTAGGGGCGCGCGGCCCATCTTTGGCCACCTCTCCTCTCTTCCACTAAGGCCCACTAAGGCCCATATACCTCCCGGGGGGGTTCCGGTAACCTCCCGGTAATCCGGTAAAATCCCGATTTCACCCGGAACACTTCCGATATCCAAACATAGGCTTCCAATATATCAATATTTATGTCTCGACCATTTCGAGACTCCTCGTCATGTCCGTGATCACATCCGGGACTCCGAACAACCTTCGGTACATCAAAACGCATAAACTCATAATATAACTGTCATCGAAACCTTAAGCGTGTGGACCCTACGGGTTCGAGAACAATGTAGACATGACCGAGACACGTCTCTGGTCAATAACCAATAGGGGAACCAGGATGCTCATATTGGCTCCTACATATTCTACGAAGATCTTTTATCGGTCAGACCGCATAACAACATACATTGTTCCCTTTGTCATCGGTATGTTACTTGCCCGAGATTCGATCGTCGGTATCCCATACCTAGTCCAATCTCGTTACCGGCAAGTCTCTTTACTCGTTCCGTAATACATCATCCCGTAACTAACTCATTAGTTGCAATGCTTGCAAGGCTTCAGTGATGTGCATTACCGAGAGGGCCCAGAGATACCTCTCCGACAATCGGAGTGACAAATCCTAATCTCGAAATACGCCAACCCAACATGTACCTTTGGAGACACCTGTAGAGCTCCTTTATAATCACCCAGTTACGTTGTGACGTTTGGTAGCACACAACGTGTTCCTCTGGCAAACAGGAGTTGCATAATCTCGTAGTCATAGGAACATGTATAAGTCATGAAGAAAGCAATAGCAACATACTAAACGATCGGGTGCTAAGCTAATGGGTCATGTCAATCAGATCATTCAACTAATGATGTGATCCCGTTAATCAAATGACAACTCTTTGTCCATGGTTAGGAAACATAACCATTTTTGATTACCGAGCTAGTTAAGTAGAGGCATACTAGTGACACTCTTGTTTGTCTATGTATTCACACATGTATTATGTTTCCGGTTAATACAATTCTAGCATGAATAATAAACTTTTATCATGATATAAGGAAATAAATAATAACTTTATTATTGCCTCTAGGGCATATTTCCTTCAGAAGTGTTTTACCCATGGCGTTACATTTGCTATGTCTTCATATTTGGTTTGTCTTCATTTTCAACTTGTCTTAATGATTATCTTCACTATGTTGATATGATTGTCTTCTGGTATATACTGATTTGGTTTGGTTTCTGTCCTCTACAGCATTCACTTATAGCTATGGCTTCTTGATGAATCTTTTGAACTAAGTGAATGTGATCGGACCCTAACCCCTCTATGCTTGTCTATCTATCCAAATCATATGCATTCTATTGACACTGTCAAATGTCTTCTCTGCCTCCATGTCAGCAGAAGACACAGAAACAAACATTAATCCGTTTTCAATGCTAAATCCTTTCACCTGAAACCCGGAGAAGTGGGAACGACCACCCGACAATCCAGGCGTGCGTGGGAATGTGGAACAACCTCCGATGTGTTGCATGATAGCCATGTGTCCCTTAGATGTGAATCGCTAGGGCACTTGTGTAATAACTCTGTGCCGTCCCTATCCCTATAAATACATGCCTCACCACAGACATTATCCTTTCTTCCACTCTCGCACAAACCCTAGCGCCACCGCTAGCCCTCGACAACGCCGGCGACGAAGCGCTTAGCTGCTGCGACCTCACCGACGCCGTCTTCACGCCAGCCGCGGACATCGTCTTCTCTGCCGTCGCCGTAGGTGTCCTCCGTCGCCAAGTTAGGGCACGGATGATCGAACTGCTCGGCCTCCTCTCCCACTCCGTCTAGCAGTTCTTCGTGTGGTAAATAGAACTTCCTTTTTACGGCCCCCTTTGATCCTATAGATTCATCACTTTCTACCACAAGAAGTTTCTATTCACACAAGTTAGATCTATTTCATACTGTATCTCATAATATGCCTAGTATATTCACTTATGCTTCACAAATAAGTTAGATTCCTCACTTGTACTTATTCGTGGACTCGTACAAACCTGGAACCAACTCTCTATCTATGAGTGAATGTCTTCGCACTATGAGGTCAATGTCTTCTAAACTGATTTATCTTCAAAATCTTCTGAGAATGCATATGACCTCTTCCCCTTCCCTCGCACCTTAATGCTGTCACAGGTACATGTCCGTGGGAGAATCCCTTGGTTCTCATAGTCTGCATTCGTTTGCAGAATTCTTACAGCATCACATGAACTCTCCCGAAGCCAATTCCTGTTTGACCAGAAAGCGGAAGTCTTTGAAGCCTTTAAATGTGTTGAAGCCCTTCAGTTTAAGCTTCATGGCACCAGAGAAACCTACAAGAAAGGGTGGCAGACAGCGTCATGGCAACACCTCAAGAGATTTGCCTCCTGACATCTATGAGCTGTACAAGACAGATCCAGAGGAGGACTACAATCAGCGAAAAACTCGAATCCAATGGATTCGAAGATATTGGGCAGAACAGTGGTTCAAGTACAGGTTCGTGACCCAGGAGTATGATGAGAATAATGCCATCAAATGACCATGGGGAGACATTCTATACAGAAATCTTCAACCCAAGTCGAGAGCTGAAGCCATTGAACAAGGCTTCTATCCTTGCATGGTCCGTGTTCCGCAGCCTGCAGATGCAAACCCATCTTCATTACTGTGGTGCCGCGATGATAATCTATTCAAGCGCAACCTTCAGTTTGCCAGGAACTCGGCCAAAGAGAACAAGAAGTCACGAGGCTTAGACTTTCATCCAGGCCCCTCTGCTCCTCGTGCTGATGGCACACGCGAAGCTGAACCCAATCTTGTTGGGCCCTTCTACAACCTGGAAGGTCTCATCACTCATATCATGGTTCAAGGGACAGCCGTGGATGAGCCTGCAGACGACGCTGCATCTGATGAAGCGCCTGCACCGCCAAAGCCAAAGAAACTAAAGAAGCCTAAAGCTTCAAAGCCTGCTCCTGCACGAAAGGTCTCACAGGCGAAGCCTCTGGCCACTGCACCTCCTGAACACAGTGTGCAGTCTGAAGATCTGTCACGCATCTCCAAGCCTTCGAGAGTGAAGATGCCCTTGCAACCCACCAGCCAAGAACTGACTGCTGCTGCTATTCTGTGAAATGACGCCATTGATCTGTCCAGCGATGAAGATCTTGCAGATGACGCTCTTGAGCAACTGATTAAGAGCAAAGAAGAAGCAGAAATTTTCAATGATTTGCCTCTCTTTGACGTGGCAATCCTCCATAACTTCATTGATGAGTAGTTTGAAACCCCCAATCTCAGCTTTGATAATCTGCAACTTTCAATTGGCCTCAGCGTCGCTTTCACTGGCACCATTGCTTCTGAGCTAGCTCTAGCTCAGCGCATCGTTGAACTGAAGCAAAAGATCGACTATGAGAAAGCTCAGTTCAAGAAGCACATGGCAAAGCTCAGCGTGCAAGATGTGAAAAACTTCAAGATTATGCCGCACGAGCTCAAGGAAGCCTTTCTCAAGAAATGTGAAGAAGCTAAAGGGTCTCGTGAGCACATGAAGAATCTGGTTGACAAGTGCGTGCAAGCCTACAATGAAGCTGAGAAGCGCAAGGCTCTTGGGCATCCTGGCATCGACCCCAGAATGGCGGCCAAGCCAAAGAAGAAGAAGCCAGCTGTGGCCGAACCCGAAGCAACAAGGCAGGAAGTACATCCCATTGTCTTCCCTGCCTGTATGACAGGTTTGAAGCTTAAGATCCCCACAGTGGCTTCAGAACTAAAGAAGACAAGGGATGCCGAGGCTGAAGCCAGAAAGAGGAAAAATCCTGAAGCTTTTGATGCCGCTCCCTCCAAGAAGAAGCGCAAAACCAAGAAAGATCGGGCTGCTCCCACAGAGCCCCTTGTTGTCGAGCCCATCTCGGTTGCTCGTCCTGCTGCTACGTCTCGAGCTAGCGTTGGTTTTCCCCGAAGAGGAGGGGGTGATGCAGCACAGTAGCGTAAGTATTTCCCTCAGTTTTTGAGAACCAAGGTATCAATCCAGTAGGAGGTCACGCGCAAGTCCCTCGTACCTGCACAATACGGTAGCAACTCGCAACCAACGCTTAGGGGTTGTTAATCCCTTCACACTCACTTACGAGAGTGAGATCTGATAGAGATAATATTTTTGGTATTTTTGGTATAAAGATGCAAAGTAAAAAGTAAAAGAAAAACAAGTAAAATAAAGTAATGGAGATTGATATGATGGGAATAGACCAGGGGGCCATAGGTTTCACTAGTGGCTTCTCTCAAGAGCATAGATATTCTATGGTGGGTGAACAAATTACTGTTGAGCAATTGATAGAATTGAGCATAGTTATGAGGTTATCTAGGTATGATCATGTATATAGGCATCACGTCCGTGACAAGTAGACCGACTCCTGCCTGCATCTACTACTATTACTCCACTCATCGACTGCTATCCAGCATGCATCTAGAGTATTAAGTTAAAAACAGAGTAACACCTTAAGCAAGATGACATGATGTAGAGGAATAAATTCATGCAATATGATAAATACCCCATCTTGTTATCCTTGATGGCAACAATACAATACATGCCTTGCAACTCTTTCTGTCACTGAGTAAGGACACCGCAAGATTGAACCCAAAGCTAAGCAATTCTCCCATTGCAAGAACTACCAATCTAGTTGGCCAAACCAAACGGATAATTCGAAGAGACTTGCAAAGATAACTCAATCATACATAAAAGAATTCAGAGAAGATTCAAATATTATTCATAGATAAGTTGGATCATAAACCCACAATTCATCGATCTCAACAAACACACCGCAAAAAGACGATTACATCGAATAGATCTCCACGAGAGAGGGGGAGAACATTGTATTGAGATCCAAAAAGAGAGAAGAAGCCATCTAGCTACTAGCTATGGACCCGAAGGTCTGAAGTAAACTACTCACACTTCATCGGAAGGGCTATGGTGTTGATGTAGAAGCCCTCCGTGATGGATGCCCTCTCCGGCGGAGCTCCGGAACAGACCCCAAGATGGGATCTCATGGATACAGGAAGTTGCGGCGGTGGAATTAGGTTTTTGGCTCCCTCTGGTCTAATGGGGGTACGTACATATATATAGGAGGAAGGAGCATGTCGGTGGAGCTCCGAGGGGCCCACAAGGCAGGGGGCGCGCCCAGGGGGGGCGCCCTCCACCCTCGTGACCTCCCCGGAAACTTCTTGGAGTAGGGTCCAAGTCTCCTGGATCACGTTCGGTGAGAAGATCACGTTCCCGAAGGTTTCATTCCGTTTGGACTCCGTTTGATATTCTGTTTCCTCGAAATACTGAAATAGGCAAAAAGCAGCAATTCTGGGTTGGGCCTCCGGTTAATAGGTTAGTTCCAAAAATAATATAAAAGTGGAAAATAAAGCCCAATATAGTCCAAAACAGTAGATAAAGTAGCATGGAGCAATCAAAAATTATAGATACGTTGGAGACGTATCACCTGCCTCTTCGCATCAAGAACGACGGATGATAGTTCATGAGTCTGCTTCCATAGAGGCTCCTGAAGTTGAAGACATTCCAGCAGTTGACCCCACCGCTGCTGAAGACATTGGTCACCATGACAATGTTGAAGATGATGAAGTCCTTCCTCAGATCGAGCACCAATTGGTATCATCGCCTGTGCTCACACATAGCGAACTCATCAGCATTGGACGTCCTCTGACGCCAACTGCTCAGGATGCATCGTGGGCTGATCACCCACAGAGACAAGATACTCCAAGCTCTCCCCAACCGCAAGCTACCCCACCAGTGCAAGATGATAATGACTTTGAGGCCCCGCATGCTCCATCTCCCCAAGCATCGCCCGCATTACGCAGGCTTCGCAAAGGACCAAGGCCCCAAGTCACTCCCACAATGCACGTGTCTGAATCCGAAGCCAAAATGCCTGAAGACATTCCGGCTGCATCAGCCGATGAAGAAGAAGATGAAGAAGAAGCCCCAAGAGTTTCAAGAGTTGATACACCCCCGTATCACCAAGATGTTGTTCTCGAGGAGAACGTGACCGACCCTCTAGCTTCTGAAGTGGAGGTTCACAACCCTGAGGCGGCCACCAACATCACTGCTGACGCCAATGACGTTGTCATGGTTGAAGCCAATACGGCCCCAGAAGCCAATGAGGCACCAGAAGTCAATGCTGCAACACCTGAAGTCAATGCTACAGCACCTGAGGTCCAAGCACCCGAAGCACATGTGGCCCCTGAAGCCCATGAAGACAATGCCAATGCCCCTGTTCCCCCTCCAAGACCTCACACAATGGAGCTTGCATTTGATCGTGGTCAGCCGGTTATGGTTTGATGGCCCATTCTGACTCCTCCGCCTGCTGCTGGTCCATAATTTGAGTACCACGTCGAGCACAGGCCTCAAGTTCAAAAGCCCAAGCTAAGACTTCCACGATTCCCAGGCACTGCCACTTCACCTGGGGTCTTCAATGCAAATGGCTTCGTGGCACATAATACCTTCTTCAACAGCTCCAAGAACCCCTATACAAGACCGCGCATTTCCTCAGATCGGTTCTAGAGCTATCAGCAGTGCAACTACTATTCATGTGTCCTATACAATCAAGGGCGCATATTTCCACATATGCGCCTCGACTCTGAAGCTATAGCTGGTCTGCCCTGCCTCGAAGAAGCATTGGACTGTTTCCAAGACGCTGGTCTGTTGTAGTTCGTCACTGACAAGGAGCACTGGAACGAAGAATTGCTGCTTCAATTCTATGCCACTCTTCATATTCGAGGCTACAACAGGGATCCGAAGATTTGGGTCCTTGAGTGGATGACAGGCGATGTCCATCATGAAGCTAAAGCTCTTGATATCATTGAGCTCACAGGCCTGCCCACTCCTGGTGAATACTATGAACCAGGTTGTCAACAACATCAAAATGCCTTGGAAAGCATCTTTCAGAAGCCAGAATCCAACATGAGTCAAATGCTGAGCATGATGAAGCCTCTGCCTCATGACGCTGAATACCCATCCGAGTTCTTTGTTGAAGACCTAGAGTACTTGCCTCGCACCATTTACCACATCATCAGAAAGACTCTATGGCCTATCAAAGGACACTCATCTGTAGCGAAGCTTGAAGGAGCAATGAAGACTTTGGTTTTCTATATCTTCAATGGCATCAGCTTCAATGTTCAAGACTTCTTCATCAGGCAGTTGGCTGCGTCTGGCTCTGACATCTTTGGGTTGAAATTCTATGCTCCATGGGTCATGCATCTGATAAAGCGTCACTCCGCCTTCAACTATCAGCCGTCTGCGCAATCATCTTATATTCTTGCCCGAGGTTGATCTGTCAGTTGAAGCCATTTACCCAGAGCCTGCTAAGGATCCCATTTATCTTCACAGTGTTGATCACCAAAGCTTCACCCAGCCCATTGAAGGGATTCCAGCCATCTCTCGTGTTTATCCCCTGGCTGGAAACACACGTGTCCCTCGTGCTCAAACCGATGTCACTGGTAGCACCATTGCGCAAAGGCCTCAAAGACGATCTCGTGTCCTTAATGACCGAGAGCTTCTCATCGTGCTGCATCAGAAATAGGACAAACATCACGACTGGCTTAAGCGTTAGATGCAAAGCCTATTGGTGGATGTCAACCGCATTCGCAATCTTGCCACCAAGAATGCCTTTGTCACTCATGAAACCTGTCGGAGGTCGTGGAAGAGTTTGACCCTACTAAGTGCTGAAGTTGATCTGCACGACGATGGCTTCACCGAACGCTTCAAGTTTGACTCAACTCCTCCCAGAAATGCTCACTTGCGTCAGACTCCCTCACTTGAAGACTCTGAATACTCGTCCTCAGCTGCAACCGTAAATGCCAGAGTCATCGATGACCAAGATGATGCAACTTCACCTCCTCCACCTTCAGCGTGAATCAACACTGCACCAAGTTCGTCTGCACCGCCAACCAACACCGACGACCCTGCTGCTTCACCAACTCCTTAAGGGAACGAGTAGGTGCTCTATGTCTTCAAACCTTTTTGGTCCTTACTGACAAAAGGGGGAGAAGCATATGAGTTGATAGTCTTCAAGCGGGTCTATATGGGTGGTTGATTTACTTTTTGCTACTTTTGCCAAGTGCTTACAACTCTCATTTTCGATACATTTGGTTCTTTGAGTTGTAACACTTAAACTCGATGGTTGTCTGCTACTTATTTGCTATTCTGTGATGCGATGATAAATGCCGCAAGTGCGACGATAAATTCTGCACTTAGATCATTTTGCAGACGTCCATTTTTCATTATGCATGTCATTATCTTCGTTACATCATATCTTGCATAATGACTTGTCATCATAGGTTGAAGAGGATCTCCACAAGTACAACCTGCCATGTGCATTTGCATTCCAAAAGCAAACTACTTATATGCGCATCTTCAGGGGAGCCCTTGCAACTTATGAAGACAATACCCTATTCTTTACAAATTCACATATTTTATTCCCCGTTGAAAACTTCAACCAGTTTGTCATCAATCACCAAAAAGGGGGAGATTGTAAGTGCATCTAGTGCCACCCCTAGTTGGTTTTGGAGTATTGACGACAAACCTAGTTGAGGGACTAATGTGTTTGTGAGAATTGCAGGATAACACATGTAGAAGTCCCTGATTGATTCGGTTTTCCTACCAGAGATGACCCCTAAAAATGTATGAAGACATTGAAGTCAAAGGTGGTATGTGAAGACATTCACATTGAAGTCTATGACAAGAGAAGACATCGCATGAAGACTATGGAGCGCGAAGACTTAGTTGTTTCGTCGTTCTTTTTCTTCTTTGTTGAGTCATAGGAACCATCGTACTGTTAAGTGGGGTCCAAGAGAACTAGTCAGAATGACTGAAGTGATGCTTAACCAAAATCCTATGTCTTCGAGCGAAGACTATGAGAGCAAATCTTGTCCAGAGTTGGATAAGTCAGCTTTGCTTGTAGCCCAAGTAAAGTTGCCGTGTGTGTTTGAAATCTGACCATTGGAACACGTGTCAGTTCCTTAGTGACCGAGGGTCATTTCGGACAAATCAGGCCGAGTTGCCTAGTGGCTATAAATATCCCACCCCCTACAACCATAAATGGTTGGTTGCTCAGAGTTAGTGTACGGCTTTTGTCGTTTGAGAGCAACCCACCTCGAAGCCTTTGAGAGAGAATTCCTTGCGAGGATAAAGCCCTAACCACCTAGAGCCAAAGAGTGTTAGGCATCACTGAAGTCTTCTTGTCTGTGTGATCTGAAGACTTATTACACTTGAGGACTGTGAATCCTCCAGCCGGTTAGGCGTCGCGTTCTGAGCATCCAAGAGTCATTATGGATCATCGATGAATGAAGTCTGTGAAGGTTTAAAAGTCTACCTTGAAGACTTACCAGAGTGATTGGGCAAGGACTGGGTGTCCTTAGCTCAAGGGGAATAAGGTGAAGACGCGGTCTTTTGAGTTGAATCTTAGCCTCCCTAACTAGACGTACAGTTGTCATAGCAACTGAAACTGGTCCAACAAATCATTGTCTTCAACGAGTCACTGGTTTCATCCTTCCCATTCCTTTACTTACTGTTGACCCTGGTGAAGTCATTGCATGATTGCACTATCTTTTGTCTTCATTGAGTGACTGCTTGTTCTGATTGGCTTCACTATATCTTCCTACCTGATCTTTACTGCCTAGCTGCTATTAGTCATTGTGCTTTCACTTCCTTGAATACTTGACTATGGTTTGCCTAGTGTAGTCTACCTTCCGCTGCATGGTAATAGGTTTATTTCTATCGTTTGTCGTCGAAACTTCCATGTTTTGAAGACTTTCATAAAAATCGCCTATTCACCCCCCTCTAGTCGATCACTAACACTTTCAGAATTGGATCTACAACTTAACTCCATGCATGGCTGAGTGTCTTGGACGCTCTGATTAATCCAAGGGAAGGCAGCAAGTGAGGAGGCACGCGCTCTTAAGAAGAGGGGTATTGACCTGATCAGTAGTACCACTCCTCTGAATGTGTTCCCTGGGGGATCATAATGTGTTTTTGTTCATGAGAGGAATGAAAACAATGAGGTGGTGAGACATGAAGCGAGGCTTGTAGCACATGGGTTCACGCAGAGACCCTTCATCGTTTAAGATGAAACATGTTCTCCTGTTATGAGTGGATTAATGTTCCAATATTTCATATCATTGGCAGTGAATGATGAATTTGTATATCCAGCTGATGGATATTGTGACTGAATAACTGTATGAGTCACTTGATTCAGATATCTCTATGATAATTCAGAAGGAATGGAAATTCTGAATTTAATCACAACATGTGTTGTGTAAAGCTTCAGAAGTCATTATGACTTGAAGTAGTCGGCAATGATGTGGTAGAACCGACTGAGCGAGTTCCTTTATTAGGTTACTCAAACATTGATGATTGTTCATGTATGTTCATCAAGAAATCCAAAGAGGGATTTTGTACAATTTCTGTATAAGTTCATGATCTGAGTATCATTGGAGCTACATGAGAGATACATGATACAATCATATCATCTTAAGATGAACTATAAGATGCAAGATTTGATTGAGACCAAACATTGCTTGAGTTTGGAACTTGAGCATATTCCTTCGGGAATACTTGTTCATCAGTCCACATTTATCCAAAAGAATGTTGAAAGTTCAACATGGATAAGTCATATCCATTAAATAACTATGGTTTTGAGATCTTTGGATTACTAGAGATAAGGACCCATTAAGGCCTAACGAAAGTGATGAAGAGATATTCGGACGCGAGTTTCCATATCACGGTGTAATGAGGGCACTGGTGTATCTAGCAAACTGCAACAGGCCTGGTATGTCATTAGCAGTGACTTTATTGGCTAGATACAATGCATCACTAACTAAAAGGCATTGGGCTGGTTGATACGTCTCCGTCGTATCTATAATTTTTGATTGTTCCATGCCAATATTATTCAACTTTCATATACTTTTTGGCAACTTTTTATATTATTTTTGGGACTAACATATTGATCCAGTGCCCAATGCCAGTTCCTGTCTGTTGCATGTTTTTGGTTTCGCAGAATATCCATATCAAACGGAGTCCAAACGGGATAAAAACGGAAGGAGCATATTTTTGGAAAAATGAAAAATTCGGAAGGAAAATCAACGCGAACCAGTGCCCAAGGTGGTCACGAGACAGGGGGGCGCCCCCCTAGGGCGCGCCCCTACCCTCGTGAGCCCACCGTAAGGCGGTTGACGCTCTTCTTTTGCCGCAAGAAAGCTAATATTCGGAAAAAAATCACGGCGAAGGTTTCAGGCCAATCGGAGTTACGGATCTCCATATATATACGAAACGGTGAAACAGAGCCAGAAGAGAACGTAGAAACAGATAGAGACAGAGAGACAGATCCAATCTCGGAGGGGCTCTCGCCCCTCCCATGCCATGGAGGCCATGGAACAGAGGGGAAACCCTTCTCCCATCTAGGGAGGAGGTCAAGGAAGAAGAAGAAGGAGGGGGGCTCTCTCCCCCTCGCTTTCGGTGGCACCGGAGTGCCACCGGGGGCCATCATCATCACCGCGATCTACACCAACACCTCCGCCATCTTCACCAACATCTCCATCACCTTCCCCCCTCTATCTACAGCGGTCCACCCTCCCGCAACCCGTTGTACCCTCTACTTGAACATGGTGCTTTATGCTTCATATTATTATCCAATGATGTGTTGCCATCCTATGATGTCTGAGTAGATTTTCATTGTCCTATCGGTGGTTGATGAATTGCTATGATTGATTTAATTTGCTTGTGGTTATGTTGCTGTCCTTTGGTGCCCATCATATGATTGTGCGCGTGGATCACACCCTAGGGTTAATTGTATGTTGATAAGACTATGTATTGGAGGGCAAGAGTAACAGAAGCTTCAACCTAGCATAGAAATTGATGCATACGGGATTGAAGGGGGACCAATATATATTAATGCTATGGTTGGGTTTTACCTTAATGAACATTAGTAGTTGCGGATGCTTGCTAATAGTTCCAATCATAAGTGCATAGAATTCCAAGTCAGGGATGACATGCTAGCAGTGGCCTCATAATACTTGCTATCGGTCTAGTAAAGTAGTCAATTGCTTAGGGGCAATTTCGCAACTCCTACCACCACTTTTCCACACTCGCTATATTTACTTTAGTTGCTTCTTTACCTTAACAGCCCCTAGTTTTATTTTCGTGCTCTTTTATTATCTTGCAAACCTATCCAACAACACCTACAAAGTAGTTCTAGTTTCATACTTGTTCTAGGTAAAGCGAACGTCAAGCGTGTGTAGAGTTGTATCGGTGGTCGATAGAACTTGAGGGAATATTTTTCTACCTTTAGCTCCTCGTTGGGTTCGACACTCTTACTTATCGAAAACTGTTGCGATCCTCTAGACTTGTGGGTTATCAAGACCTTTTTCTGGCACCGTTGCCGGGGAGCAATAGCGTGGGGTGAATATTCTCGTGTGTGCTTGTTTGCTTTATCACTAAGTAATTTTTATTTGCTGTTCTTAGTTGTTTTCTATCTTTAGTTATGGGTAGGAAATGCAAAATACCAAAAAATTAGTTGTACACTGAACCAATGGTTGAAGAACCAATCAAAATCTATCACACTGTTGAAGCTTATTACTTGGATCGTCTTCGATCCCTTTGCGCTCGTGTCGAAAGCCCAACTAGCTTAGTTGAGGGCAAATCTTTAGGTGAGCATGCTTGTTATGTGCGACACCGTATATCTGAAAAAGGGAAACTATTATGGGGTCAAATTCAACATTTGCAATGCTATGCTTGGAATTTATGTGAAATATATGATTTTACTTGTTGTTCTGAAAACCCTAAGAAACACCTTCCCTAGCAATGTGAGTTTATTGATAATGGAATCTTATCTTCATATGCTAAGGGTGTTTATAATTACTATGATGTTCAACAAATTGAAGAATTTGTTGCTTTTAAGGGTGCTTTTGAAATTGCTTCTTTGATTGAAAAGTATGATGCTACTCTTCACAAATATGAAAATTTTGCCATATTTAAATATTGCTATGATAATTATGCTTCTAATGCCTATGTTGAACCATATATTGAGTACTACTCCGCTGTCCAAGAAGAGACTAATATTTTGCAGGAGTCTATGGAAGAAGAAATTGATGAAACTGTGAGCTCATTGGATGAAAAAGATGATGAGGAGAGCGAAGAACAAAAGGAGGAAGAGTGGATTAGCTACCCGTGCCCACCTTCTAATGAGAGTAACTCTTCAACTCATACATTGTTTAATTTTCCTTCGTGCTTGCCGAAGGATGATTGCTATGATGATTGTTACGATCCCTTTGATTCTCTCTTGAAATATGCTTATGGAGATGAACTTGCTATAGTTCCTTATGTTAAACATGAAATTGTTGCTATTGCACCCACACATGATAGTTCTATTATCCTTTTGAATTCTCCCGACTACACTATATCGGAGAAGTTTGCACTTATTAAGGATTATTTTAATGGGTTGCCTTTACTACTACACATGATGATTTTGATGAATATAATACGCATGTGCTTGATACTCCAACTTGCAATTATTATGAGAGAGGAACTATATCTCCACCTCTCTATGTTTACAATACGATAAAATTGCAAGAAACTGTTTATACTATGCATTGGCCTTTACTTTGTGTGCATGAATTGTTCTTTTATGATATGCCGATGCATAGGAAGAGAGTTAGACTTCGTTGTTACATGATATATTTTACTTTGTGCTCACTACTAAATTACAAATCATTGTTAATTAAAATTGGCTTTGATATACCTTGGGATCCGGGTGGATTCACTACTCGAGCACTATATGCCTAGCTTAATGGCTTTAAAGAAAGCGCTGCCAGGGAGACAACCCGGAAGTTTTAGAGAGTCATTTATTTCTGTTGAGTGCTTTCATATAGTTTAAAAACAACAAAAATAAAGAGGGGAACCCAAAAAAATTTCAAAAAGAAAAGTGAAAGTGATAGAGACAAGCACTGTTGAAGTGGGAGCTAGCCTTTAACTTTGTTCATGCTCACGGAAACTTTGTGAATCTTGATTACAGAAATTTTCAACAAAAATAATTATCCCCTTGTATAATTCCATTGTATTATAAAAATAATGTGCCAAGGTTTGTCTTTAGGATGGTTACAATTCTTGTTGGTTTGTACGGTGCAGGACAGAAACTTTGGCTGTAGTGCACGATTTTACATTTTTAGCTGGAACATCGAATGGTTCTGATTCTTTTTGCAATGTATTTCTATACAAATTTTTTATTTTTTCTAATTTTGGTAGAATTTTTCAAGTATCAAAAGTATGGTGAATGTTCAGATTGCTACAGACTTTTCTGTTTTAGACAGATTCTGTTTTTGATGCATATTTTGCTTGTTTTGATGAAACTATCAATTTATATCAGTGGATTAAGCCATGAAAAAGTTATATTACAGTAGACACAATGCAAAAACAAAATATGAATTGGTTTGCAAAAGTACTTAGAGTAGTGATTTGCTTTATTATACTAACGGATCTTACCGAGTTTTCTGTTGATGTTTTATGTGGATGAAGTGTTCGATGATTGAGAAGGTCTCGATGTGAGAAAAAGGAAGAGAGGCAAGAGCTAAAGCTTGGGATGCCCGAGGCACCCCAAGTAAATATTCAAGGAGACTCAAGCGTCTAAGCTTGGGGATGCTGGGGAGGCATCCCCTCTTTCTTCAACAAATATCGGTATGTCTTCGGATTCGTTTCGTTCATGCGATATGTGCAAGTCTTGGAGCGTCTTTTGCATTTAGGTTTTTATTTTTCTTTTTATGCACCATGTTGGTATAAGATAGTCCTTGGTTGATTTATAGAATGCTCTTTGCACTTCACTTATATCTTTTGAGTATGACTTTATAGAATGCTTCATGTGCTTCACTTATATCATTTGAAGTTTGGATTGCCTGTTTCTCTTTACATAGACAACCACCATTTGTAGAATGCTCTTTTGCTTCACTTATATTTGTTAGAGCACGGGCATATCTTTTGTAGAAAGAATTAAACTCTCGTGCTTCACTTATATCTATTTAGAGAGATGACAGGAACTGGTCATTCACATGGTTAGTCATAAAATCCTACATAAACTTGTAGATCGCTGAATATGATATGTTTGATTCCTTGCAATAGTTTTGCGATATAAAGATGGTGATATTAGAATCATGCTAGTCGAGTAATTGTCAAATTGAGAAATACTTGTGTTGAGGTTTGCAAGTCCTGTATCATGCACGTATGGTGAACCGTTATGTAACGAAGTCGGAGCATGAGGTGTTTATTGATTGTCTTCCTTATGAGTGGCGGTCGGGGACGAGCGATGGTCTTTTCCTACCAATCTATCCCCCTAGGAGCATGCGCGTAGTACTTTGTTTCGATGACTAATAGATTTTTGCAATAAGTATGTGAGTTCTTTATGACTAATGTTGAGTCCATGGATTATACGCACTCTCACCCTTCCACCATTGCTAGCCTCTCTAGTACCGCGCAACTTTCACCGGTACCATAAACCCACCATATACCTTCCTTAAAACAGCCACCATACCTACCTATCATGGCATTTCCATAGCCATTCCGAGATATATTGCCATGCAACTTCCATCATCATCATATACATGACTTGAGCATCATTGTCATATTGCTTTGCATGATCGTAAGATAGCTAGCATGATGTTTTCATGGCTTGTCCGTTTTTTGATGTCATTGCTACGCTAGATCATTGCACATCCCGGTACACCGCCGGAGGCATTCATATAGAGTCATATCTTTGTTCTAGTATTGAGTTGTAATATTGAGTTGTAAGTAAATAGAAGTGTGATGATCATCATTTAATAGAGCATTGTCCCCCAAAAAAGGAAAGGCCAAATAAAAAAAAGGAAGGCCAAATAAATAAATAAATAAATAAATAAAAGGGACAATGCTACTATCCTTTTTCCACACTTGTGCTTCAAAGTAGCACCATGTTCTTCATATAGAGAGTCTTTTGAGTTATCACTTTCATATACTAGTGGGAATTTCCATTATAGAACTTGGCTTGTATATTCCGATGATGGGCTTCCTCAAATGCCCGAGGTCTTCATGAGCAAGCAAGTTGGATGCACACCTACTTAGTTTCAGTTAGAGCTTTCATACACTTATAACGCTAGTGCATCCGTTGCATGGCAATCCCTACTCACTCACATTGATATCTATTGATGGGCATCTCCATAGCCCGTTGATACGCCTAGTTGATGTGAGACTATCTTCTCCTTTTTGTCTTCTCCACAACCACCATTCTATTCCACCTATAGTGCTATGTCCATGGCTCATGCTCATGTATTGCGTGAAAGTTGAAAAGGTTTGAGAACGTAAAAAGTATGAAACAATTACTTGGCTTGTCATCGGGGTTGTGCATGATGTGAATGCTTTGTGTGGTGAAGATGAAGCATAGCCAGACTATATGATTTTGTAGGGACGAGCTTTCTTTGGCTATGTTATTTCAATAAGACATAATTGCTTGGTTGGTATGCTTAAAGTATTATTATTTTTATGTCAAAGGATAGATTATTGCTTTGAATCACTCGTGTCTTAATATTCATGCCATGATTAGACATATGATCAAGATTATGCTAGGTAGCATTCCACATCAAAAATTATTTTTTTTATCATTTACCTACTCGAGGACGAGCAGGAATTAAGCTTGGGGATGCTGATACGTCTCCGTCGTATCTATAATTTTTGATTATTCCATGCCAATATTATTCAACTTTCATATACTTTTTGGCAACTTTTTATATTATTTTTGGGACTAACATATTGATCCAGTGCCCAGTGCCAGTTCATATCTGTTGCATGTTTTTGATTTCGCATAATATCCATATCAAACGGAGTCCAAACGGGGTAAAAACGGACGGAGCTTATTTTTAGAAAATATGGAAAATTCGGAAGGAAAATCAACGCGAACCAGTGCCCGAGGTGGTCACGAGACAGGGGGCGCACGCCCCCCCTAGGGCGCGCCCCTACCCTCGTGAGCCCACCGTAAGGCGGTTGACACTCTTCTTTTGCCGCAAGAAAGCTAATATTCAGAAAAAAATCACGGTGAAGGTTTCAGGCCAATCGGAGTTACGGATCTCCATATATATACGAAACGGTGAAATAGAGCCAGAAGAGAACACAGAAACAGATAGAGACAGAGAGACAGATCCAATCTCGGAGGGGCTCTCGCCCCTCCCATGCCTTGGAGGCCATGGACCAGAGGGGAAACCCTTCTCCCATCTAGGGAGGAGGTCAAGGAAGAAGAAGAAGGAGGGGGGCTCTCTCCCCCTCGCTTCCGGTGGCACCGGAGTGCCACCGGGGGCCATCATCATCACCGCGATCTACACCAACACCTCCGCCATCTTCACCAACATCTCCATCACCTTCCCCCCTCTATATACAGCGGTCCACTCTCACGCAACCCGCTGTACCCTCTACTTGAACATGGTGCTTTATGCTTCATATTATTATCCAATGATGTGTTGCCATCCTATGATGTCTGAGTAGATTTTCGTTGTCCTATCGGTGGTTGATGAATTGCTATGATTGATTTAATTTGCTTGTGGTTATGTTATTGTCCTTTGGTGCCCATCATATGATTGCGCGCATGGATCAGACCCTAGTGTTAGTTGTATGTTGATAGGACTATGTATTGGAGGGCAAGAGTGACAGAAGCTTCAACCTAGCATAGAAATTGATGCATACGGGATTGAAGGGGGACCAATATACCTTAATGCTATGGTTGGGTTTTACCTTAATGAACATTAGTAGTTGCGGATGCTTGCTAATAGTTCCAATCATAAGTGCATAGAATTCCAAGTCAGGGATGACATGCTAGCAGTGGCCTCATAATACTTGCTATCGGTCTAGTAAAGTAGTCAATTGCTTAGGGGCAATTTCGCAACTCCTACCACCACTTTTCCACACTCGCTATATTTACTTTAGTTGCTTCTTTACCTTAACAGCCCCTAGTTTTATTTTCATGCTCTTTTATTATCTTGCAAACCTATCTAACAACACCTACAAAGTAGTTCTAATTTCATACTTGTTCTAGGTAAAGCGAACGTCAAGCGTGCGTAGAGTTGTATCGGTGGTCGATAGAACTTGAGAGAATATTTGTTCTACCTTTAGCTCCTCGTTGGGTTCGACACTCTTACTTATCGAAAACTGTTGCAATCCGCTATACTTGTGGGTTATCACTGGTGTGAAGAATATTTTTAGATATCTTCTAGACACCATAGATCTTGGTTTGTTCTATAAGAAAAATCAAGATATGACCATGGTTGAATATTGTGATGCAGGGTATATATTTCATCCCCATAATCCTAGATCACAGACTGATTTTTGTCTCCTCGAATGAAGGTGTGACCGTCTCTTGGAAGTCGAGAAGACAAACTTTAGTGGCTGCATCCACTAGTCATTCTGAAATCATTGATTTGTATGAAGCATCAGATAGATGTATGTGACTTTTCAGAATGATTAACTTTGTTGAAAGTTCAAGAAGGGTTGATTGGTAGGAATCACCCACCATTATCTATGAAGATAATGTTGTTTGTATTACTAGATGCAGACAGGTTATAAAAAGCAATATCACAAAGCATATTACTCTGAAAGTATTTTCTTCCCCATAAGTTAAAAGGAGGTGGGAAGATAAATATTTTGCAATCAAAGTCAAGTGATAATCTCGATTATCACGTTAATGGAACTGGGTTTTTGGAGGAGACTTTAAACAAGATGCTGCATTATAACAAGGAGAAGAAGTGATTAGGGGGAGTGTTAGAATTAATTAATGGATGTTAATGAAGGGATAATCCCTGCTTATCCTAACCGTGGGCAGTGGCGAGCTGCCGCGTCGGTTCACTGCCGGCCAGGCATCTCCTCCGAACAGACGTCTTTCTACAAGCGTCTCTTCCCTTTGTATAAAGAGCAGTTTTCAATCAATGAAGATAACAACGATTCATTCTTGCACTTGTTTCTTAATACTTTGATCTGCAACTCCGTCCCCAATAGGGGTTGTGTGATGGTGTGCGTGCATGTGTGCTTTAACATTTTACTCGGTGTTTGTCAAATAAAAACTCTAAGAGAGCTTGTGACAACATTGATCTTGTTTAACTATTGCCGTGATGGCTTCATTAATTTAAAGTCGCTCGATACTTGCATCTTCCTTCTAAAACAACATCGACCTTCAGCAAGAACTTGCCAACAAGAGCTCGTTCTCGGGTCATCGACAAGAGTAGTTGGGTTGATCAAAAAGTGGCCAGGTACCTCGAGTGTATGGGTTCCCAGTAGGGATCAAGTTAAAGGGACTAGTTTGTAATAATGACATATGTGGAATTAGAGTGGAATTTCATGAATTCTAAAGCATCTAAAGAAAAATTGGAATGGAACCATGATTCTAGTTTTCAATTCCATGTCCATATCCTTCACAAAAACACAGGTAGAACTGACTTTGATAAAATTTGGTTCATTGAATGAAGATCTGAATGGCTGAAAAAAGCAATTGATTGCTAATTTAAAAACAGATAAGTACTAATTAGATTGGACACTCTTAATAAAAACGTGAGTAGAGCGACAACGATGACACTTACAAACATGCACCATTTACAACAAAGCATGTGTATTCTTTTACCAAATTATGTGATCTTGAACTGGCCAAAGTCGCCGCAGGCATTTCATTAGCGACCCATGCCTCATCGGTCAATACAAAAGAATTTCACATCAATAATACACCGTGGAGACAAATGTAAGAGCGTCTCCGGTCGTGCCCCCAACAGCCCCCCCCCCTCCTCCCCCCTCTCCCCGCGCCGCTGTATAAAGCAGCGCCTTCCTCGCCGGTGGACACACTCGCCCATAGCCCCTCTCTCTCCCCGTGCACAGCCGCCGCCGCCGAGCTTTCTTTCCCTCCCCGTTCACAGCCGCCGCATACGATGGGCGAAAGGTTCCCCGGCGATGGGGCGGCTGCCAATGGCTTCGGCCGCTGCTCTCTGCACGAGTGGGAAGTCCATCTCCTGCACGAAGCCAACTACCCGGCGCCTCCCGACATGCGCGCACCGGGGTGGTGGAGGCTCAGCGCCGGGGGTGTCACCGTCCCCCCGTTGCCCGACGTCACGCGCCCCGACTACTTCTGTGTCGAGATCGAGCATGCGCGGGCGTCTCTGACGGAGGACCAGCAGGCCCTCCCGGAGTACGCCACCGGCAACCATGAGTCATGGGAGGCTAGCCTCCACCAACAACGCGTCGGTGGTGCAGGGGAGCAAAAACAGCGACGGCCGCCGCCTGTGGTGGGGCGCCCCCGGCCGCACGCTCCACGCCGTCCTCGAGCACCTCGAGGGCGGCAACAAGCCGCCGCTGACGTACCCGGCCGCCCCGGTCCCCCGCCGGAGTGGCGGCCAATGGATGCCGAGGAGGACCGGCTCCTCTTCCTCCTCCCACTCCCCCGGGTCGCCGGCGCTCTTCAGCGTCAAGGCCGAGCCCGCGGAAACGCCGCTCGGAAGGCGCACTCGCAGCGCCGGCATCGTCATCAACGAGGGCGGGCGTGCCTCCTCCTCCACTCATCCCCGCCTCGTCAAGCCGAAGACGGAGCCGGGGCTCGCCACCGTGAAGACGGAGCCGGGGCTCGACGACGAGGTGGCCATGAAGTGGGCGCGGAAAGATTCGGAGCGGTTAGAGATGGAGCGCCAGCGCCGCGCCCTCGCAGAGATCACCGCGCGCCGCCGTGGGCGCGACGAAGGGGGTGTCATCATGCTTGAAGACAGCGACGACGACGCGCCTCCACCTGCCAAACCTGTCCGCCAGGGTGACCCCGGGCAGGGGTCCAACAGCGTGAAGAAGGAGAAGGACGACGGCGACTACGCCGCGTTAAGCGAGTTCTTCAGCCTGTAGTCGTGGCGCTTTGTTTTTTTTAGTAAATTTTATGTTTTCTATGTAAAAAAATGTAGAATGCCGAAGTTTATGTCCTGTTTGCCAAATCTTTGTAATGTTTTGCCGAATTTTAGCCGAATTTGTTTTCAAAAATATTTTAAAAAAGGGCGACTGGGGGCGACCCTGGGGAGGGCGTCTGGAACCCTAAACCAATAAAGCTGGTGACAATAAGGAGGGGTGGGGGGGGGGGGGGGGCTAGAGTTCCTCCGAAATGTTTGGTCGGGTAGTTGTATCTTAGGGTTTAAAAAATGGATACGTATATATAGATGCTCTAAACCTATCTGCAAAATTTCATTAAATAGTACAATGATTCATATGCCACACAAAAAAGATTGATTTGTGGCTGCAAACCCTTTGATCCATGTATTTGTCTTTTTTGTTTACACTACATATGAAAACAAAATCATACTACTACAAATGAAAATCTGTACACATACCATTTTTTCTGGTCCTTTTTTATTGCAAGAACAGACGGAAAAAGAATCTAAAGATGCTTTGAGTGCCCCACAAAAAAGAGGATCATTCATTAAAGTAGAAGAGGGCCCTAGAGAGAGCTCAGGGAGGCCAGAATTGAGCATGGCCGAAGTTGCTTAAAAGAGTCAAGGAGGGCCAACTTGGGCTGTGCGATGGGGTTGGCGATCCATCCATCCAGACAGCCAGGAAAAGAAACAGCACGCCCGACCATTGTCTCATCATCTTCCCTGTCACCTTTAGGATTGACATGAACCTGACGGACGCGCGGCGCGCGCATGGCGCCCCTCCACTGACAACAACCGGCCGTTGTTTTCCTCTCTGGAAGCTCTATGTCATCTCTCGCGCGCGCGTGGTTAGACGTTGGCGCGGCGCCAGGCGATAGATTATTAATGTTTGCGCCATCATGGCGGGCACCCTCCTCCCAACCTCCCTCCCATGGCGGCCGTCGGTGTCGCGCGTGCAATTGTCTAATCGGCGACGGTAGCAGATAGCCGCTGTTCTTTACTCCATGGACTTCAACTTTGTCCGGACTCCGGAGTGAATTAACCCATCGCCGTCCGGCGTCCGCCATCTCATCTCTCGGCGCCATTCGATGCGTGAATGCAGATGCTGCAGCAAGATAAGAGGTGAAGACGAGTGAGTCACCGGTGTAAATTAAGTAGGTTAAACATGTGGTCTCGCCATTAAGAAACCACACCCCTTTGGTCGCCGTCCGAGGGCCGGGCCGACGGCCGGTTAAAGAAACGCCTGAACAAGCATCGCCGTCCGCTGCCGTCATCTCGGCGAGACCGGGTTGCTGTTGCTGATCGGATCGGGAGAGCGACCAACTAAAAGAGTGATATGGGCGCGGGGTTTGGTGGTCTGCCATTTGCCGATCGGTCCAGAGGCGGCGAGGGCAGGTGCCGCGGGTCAGCCCAGCTCAGCTCGCCTCCGCTTTCGCCAAAAGGTCGCCGGAGAGCCGCAACCTTTTCTGGATGGATGGACAGATAGATCCACCATGGATCGCAATACGCTGGCACGCGCCGCGCCGCGCGCGCCTATATATACCTGCTGCTGCCGCGGTACTGTAGTAGGAGCAGTTGCTAGTAGCTAGCCGGTCTCTCTCACTGGCCATGCAGCATTCGTTCCTCTCTTTGCTCGCTCCAGGCTTCCACCGTTCTCCGGCTGCTTGTCGGAGTATGTAGCAGAGGAGGAAGAAGAAGAGGTGGAAGAGGAGGAGGAGGGGGCGAGCGAACGGTGCTGGAGAAGCAGGGCACGTGCTCGATCCATGGACCCAAAGCGGTTGCAGCACGTGCGCTCCTTCTCCAGCATGGCTTCTCGCCCCGTCGACGACCGGAGTTCGCCGCCCTCGGGCGGTGTACCGGTGATCAAATTGCTCGGCGGAACCATGGATGGATTTGATGCATCGGTAAGGCCGGCGGTGCTCGATCTGAACTTCTGTTTCTTGTGATTATAATCAGGCACGAGTAATGCAGCCGGCCGGCCGGTAGCTCAGTTAGTCAGCGACGATGAAGAAGAATGATGGCCTAGCTATGTAGCTCAGTTTGTGAAGTTTGATGGGCAAGGCCCATTTGTTCCAACAATTCTTACCTACCAAGAAATTAAGGTGCGCAACTTGTTTTACACTCACTTTTATATACCGTTTTTGCAATACAGACCCCGGTTAAGTTGTACTCCATATAGCATAGCTAGCGCACAATGATTTTTGTGAAAGCCAAGCTTCACAAACTTTGAACAAGTTTATAGAAAAAATGACACACACACACACACACACACACAACAAAATATATACCATATTTCGCTAAAAAAATATACCATATGAAAATATATTTCATGATAAATCTAATTGTATTGATTTGGTATTCTAGATGCCGATAATTTTGCTATGAATTTGGTCCAAGTTTACAATGTTTGACCTTAAAAAATGCAATACACATTATATTTTGGGACAAAGGGAGTACCTACCACAAGATATACTCATTTAGTGCATCAAACAAACACGCAAAACATCCGTGGACATGTCCGGATGTGTCCGCGGATAGTGTGAGCGGAGCCGGTCATCCAATCCAGTGCATCAAATAAAAGAGGACACATCATTTTCATCAATAGTAGGATTTTGTTACATAGCAAAAGTGACCGACTTTATTACACTCTTCGTCGGTTGTGGGCACATCCATATCCCATGTTTTGCTCTTCGTCAGCCATGAGCACGTCCATGTTCCACATCCTACACTTCCTCGTGGGAGTCCGTCTCCTGGCAGTGAACATCGCCAGTAGAGGTGAGGTCAACAACAGACGTGGATAGTCCGATCTTATGGTTGCTGTAGCTCGGTGGAAACTACGTGGAGCTTACGACGTTGGCAGCATTGCCGTCCGGCACTATCCCTGCCGCCTCCGCCGTGATCTGCTCGAAAAGGAGCTCATGTGTCGCCTCGTTAACATGGAGCTGCCACCGCTCATGGCGGATGGTGCGAGCGCTGCACACAGACCCGTAGAGTGTTTGCTGCTCATTGACAAAGTTTAGATCCTCCGCGACCATGGCTGCGACAGCCTGCTCGCCGAAGAATGACGCCCCACGAGCTAGTGTTGCTTGAGGAGCTGCACATTATACCGATGCTCCTCCTGCAATATCTGGAATGCGGAGACCGGTAGCGTTGCCTGCTCCTCCTTCTTCGCCATGACAACGTCAAAGTGCATCTGTGTCATGATTAAGTGTGACTGGAGCGAGTGTGGGCTCATCAACGGATGCCTCCTCCACCATCCGGTCATGGTCCTCCGAGCTCTTCTTCGGCGAGCTCGTAGGCAGGCCCGTCTTTATGCGTTCCACGCGTCGGCAATTTCCTAAATTAGCGAACTCTCGTCATTTACATCCCCATTAAATTAATGGTCAAGAGGTGTTCTCAAATAATTGTTGGATTAAAGGATGAATTCCATCAAGATAAATATATGCATTAGGTTTTGGTAATGAATGACAATTGTTATGACATTGAACGGAACTAAATATACGAATATGATTTATTTAGGCTGAACTTTTTTCCTTTTCTAATATGGTTTTAACTAGTATATTTTTTATTATATTTTTTGGGTGAATCATTTTTTATTATATTTAACATATGCATAATAATATTACTAGGAATTAAGATACAACGTATTTATTATAAATTTGAACCTATGACAAATAAAATTTAACCAAATTCCATGCATATGTAATATGGAGTGTGATGTAGTAGTTTCTTTTTCTACATATTGTATGTTCTTCTTTTTTGGTTTAAACTAAATTCTTCTAGATCCAAGAAAATGGAAAGAAAACATAAATGTAGGTCTTCACAGATTAATCCATGCCACTTATATCAATTGCAAAGTTATATTAAAAAATTTATTTTTATTGTAATTTCCTTAAATATCATGATAAAGAGCTATAAAGTTGAGTGATGTATCTAGAATGCATGATTGTCTATTTTGTGTGCAATTGAACAAGATGGATAACTACCTACAAATTAAATAGAGAATTGTAGAATATCAGAAATATTTACGAGTGGTTTATCTAAAATGGATGTGTTGGTGTTATGAAAACAACCCACGACTACGAGGTATCTTACATGAACATAAACAACATAAGAATGTTGGAGCGAGACCTAGTCCTATGGCAGGAAGGCCTCGGGTGAGGCTAGGTCGGAGGCTTCGAGTCACAATGTGACTACTCAGAGCCCTCGCCCGAACCATATCCGAGGTCGGATGGAGACATAACACAACTCTCCAGACTTGACGCTAGAGTGACCTAGAAGGCTAGAACTACCAAAGAGGTCCTAGAGTCCACCCCTCCCGCAAGGAGGCTTTGTGGATTTCACCGCAGATAAACTATGATGCGGCTTCCTAGGTGATGGGAATGGGAGATTCAAGTGTGAGCCCATTCGGTCGCGCAACCCTCTCAAGCACCCCTCAAAAGAGGTAAATGAAGGAGCATGCCTCGTGGAGGCAGAAACTTATGGACTTCTCGCCATTCTAGGCGTGGTTGAGCACATGGCCTCTAACATTGTTGAGCCGACATGCTCTGTAGACAAGCATGGCGGTGATGCAATAACCCACATAGGCTGGAGCCTATCCCACAGCTTGGGACGGATGACCCTCGTGAGGTCTCCTTGGGTGAAGTATATATCCTTACACTGGTGTTGTACATGTGGGCGACACTTTGCACATAAACGATGTGCATCACCAATTCTTGGTCGTGAGATATCTTAATGAGATCGAGCTCGCCTTGGCGGACGCCTAGTCATCTTGTGGTAGTGGGCATTCCCCAAAGGACATTGAGGATCTCCTCGGCACAACATCCCTTGTGCTTGGCGTTGCTCAAACGACGCCAGAGCCTTGGAGGATAGCCTATTTGCTTGCTCGACGAAGCCATTGCACTGTGGTAGGCAATGAGGCCAAGAGCCCTAGAGGGTTGTGCTGGTTCCCCAAAACTTATTGTCTTACATGGTATCACGCTAGGTTACGATCGCTTCCGCTTCTAAATCCTAATACCCGCACCGCCGCCGCAGCCGCCGCCGCCTTCACCGCCGCCGCCGCGCCACCGATCGCGCCGCCGCCATGTCGAGCGCCGCCACCACCGGTTCCACTGGTGCGGGCTTCCTCCCGGCATCTCTTGCGGCTCTGCTCAACCTCCCGCTCGATGCCGTCTCTGTTCCGGCTCCGATCGGGACAAGGAGCATCGGCTCCGTCTTCTCCACGCCGCCGGCGCCCTCGCTTGGGCGTGACCTCGTGGTCCACACCGCGGCGCTGCCGTCCGCTGCGGACTCCGCAGGCGTCGTCCCGCCGCTCCTGCCGCAAGCGGATCACACTGCCCCGCTGGCGGGGTTGGCGGCGTCCGCCCCGGCCGCGGGCCTTGCGGCGTCCGCACCGGCCGCGAGCTTTGCGGCGCCCGCCCTGGCTGCGGTCCCGCCTCCTCCCGCATCGGCTTCGGTGCCTCCGGCTGCCTCCATGGTGTTTGCACCCCAGGCAGCCTCCTCGATGGGATTGTCTTCGCCGCCGCCGTTTCACTTCGGTCATCTCATCACCATCAAGCTCTCCGCCGACAACTACATCTTCTGGTGTGCGCAGGTTCTCCCGCTCTTGGGGAGTCACTACCTGCTAGGCTACATCGACGGATCGCTTCCCTGCCCACCCGCGCTGGTAGACAGCGTGCACGGTTCGGTCTACAATCCGGCCCATCGCGTCTGGACGGGGCAGGACCAGGCGAACCTCTCCTCCATCCAGGGGTCGCTCTCGCCGGCAGTTGCCGGCCTTGTTGTCTTCGCGAAGACGTCTCATGAGGCCTGGACCATCCTTGAGCGCACCTTTGCAGCGCAGTCCCAGGCTCGTGTCTCTGCACTCCGTCGTCAGCTTGGAGAGTGTCAGAAGCTTTACTCCACTGCCACTGAGTTCTACAACAAGGTCAAGGGCCTCGCCGACACATTGGCCTCCATTGGACAGCCCCTCACCGACTCCGAGTTCAACTCGTTTATTGTCAATGGTCTTGATGAGGAGTATGATGCCTTAGTCGAGATCATCAACGAGCGGGGCAACTCGACACCCATGCTGGCACACGAGGTTTTCTCTCGGCTCCTTCTCACTGAGCAACGGGTCGAGACTCGCCGCACCAGGGGCACTGGCTCCCTCTCGGCCAACGCCGCCACCAAGGGTGGCCGCTCTTCTTCATCACCCCGGTCTCCCTTGGGGCTGCCACCGTCGCCCGCCTCGGCCCCCCCACCTACTGCGACCTTACCGGGGGCTGGCGGTCCACGTGTGTGTCAGCTTTGTGGCCGCGATGGGCACTGGGCCTCCAAGTGTCATAAGCGCTTCCAGCGAAGCTTCCTTGGTCTTGGCAATGACGGCAAAGATACACGCAACAATGCCCGTCAGGTCGCCATGGCTGATCGTCCCGCGCCGCAGAAGCAACAGGGACACACTCAGTCCTACTCCATCGATCCACATTGGTACATGGACTCCGGGGCGACAGAGCATCTAACCAGCGAGATGGGGAATCTTCACACTCGTGAACCCTATCATGGCTCCGACAAGATCCACACCGCCAATGGAGCAGGTATGCACATCTCTCATATTGGTCAAGCATCTCTTCTCACTAGACATGCCAATAGGAGTCTTCAGCTTCGCAATGTTCTTCGAGTTTCATCTGTGACCCGTAATCTTCTTTCAGTTCCTAAACTCACACGTGATAATAATGTGCTTTGTGAATTTCACCCTTCTGATCTTTTTATTAAGGATCGGGGCACGAGGGACATTCTTCTTAGTGGGCGGTTGTGCCAGGGCCTCTACCGTCTGGAGCATCCTGGTGTCGCTCGTGTTTTCAGTGGAGTTCGGGTCTCTCCGTCACAGTGGCATGCTCGTCTTGGTCACCCGGCCACACCTATTGTCCGTCATATTTTGCGTCCTCATGAGCTTCCTAGTTTGTCTAGTCATAAAGATGTAGCAGTGTGTGATGCTTGTCAGCAGGGGAAGAGTCATCAACTTCCTTTTTCGGAGTCCAGTCGTGAGGTGAAACATCCTTTAGAACTTGTGTTTTCAGATGTATGGGGTCCTGCTCAGACTTCTGTCAGTGGTCATAATTACTATATCAGTTTCGTTGATGCTTATAGTCGCTTTACCTGGCTTTACCTTATTAAACGCAAATCTGATGTGTTTGATATTTTTGTTCAGTTTCAAAAACATGTTGAACGTCTTCTCAAGCACAAAATTGTTCATGTCCAGTCAGACTGGGGGGGGGGGCGAGTATCGCAACCTCAACTCTTTCTTTTAGTCGCTTGGGATAGCTTATCGTTTAGCATGTCCACATACACATCAGCAGAATGGTTCAGTCGAACGTAAGCATCGTCATATTGTTGAAGCTGGTCTTACTCTTTTGGCCCATGCATCTGTTCCGTTTCGGTTTTGGAGTGATGCTTTCACCACTGCATGCTTTCTCATCAACCGTACTCCTACTCGTGTTTTAAACATGAAGACTCCCATTGAGGTTCTCCTTAATGAACAACCTGATTATACCTTTCTCAAGGTATTTGGGTGTGCTTGCTGGCCGCATCTTCATCCGTATAACAAGCGCAAGCTTGAGTTTCGTTCTAAGAAGTGTGTTTTTCTTGGCTATAGCTCTCTTCATAAAGGTTACAAATGTCTTCATGTTCCCACTAATCGTGTCTATATATCTCGGGACATCGTGTTTGATGAGCATGTTTTTCCCTTTGCCAACCTTCCTGTGTCCACTGTCGAACCACCATCCCTGCATTCATCCTCTGTTGCTTCTGACCAATTTGATGATGTTGCATACTCTCCTTTGCTGTTACCTAACCATGGTGCAGGAACCGAACGTGGAGCTCGTTTGGAGCTGTTGGAGGATTCACCATCATCATCGTCGTCTTCTGGTGGGCACGTCGATCGCCCTATGTTGCATGGCATCGATTCGCGTGCCCATGCATGGTCACCCGACGAGCCCGTCGCGCCGAGCATCTCCACTGCTCGGTCCGTTTCGCCAGCGGCCGCCGAGTCGCCCGCGGCTCGGCCCGTCACGCCGTCTTCGCCTGCGGCTCGGCCCGTCACGCCGTCTTCGCCCGCGGCTTGGGTCCTCACGTCGCCTTCATCAGCGGATCGGCCCGCGACACCGGCCGCGCCACGGCCCACTATGCCGAGCTCGCCATCGGCCCGGTCTGTGATGCCGGAGTCGCCAACTGCTTCGTCTGCTCTGCCGGTTTCGCCGGTGGGTCGGCCTTCTTCGCCAACCTAGTCCGAGGCTACCGTGACTGGCTCCTCGTCACCGGCTGACTCGTCAACGTCGCCGTCCTCCAGCCCGTTGCAGGCTGCTCCGTCGACCTCGGTGGTTCCTGTGTCCCGACCACATACACGCAGTCGCAGTGGCATTTTCAAACCTAAGGAACGTAAGGATGGTACGGTTGCTTGGTTGGCTGCTTGTTTGGTTGCTGCTGTTGCGGATCCATCTTCTGAGCCTCGCTCATATCAGGCTGGCCTGCGCATTCCACATTGGCGAGAGGCTATGGAGCAGGAGTTTCATGCTCTTCTTCGTAACAAGACATGGACTCTCGTTCCTCCACCACCACGGGTAAATGTTATTGACTCAAAATGGGTATTCAAAGTGAAGAAGCATTCGGATGGATCTATTGAGCGTTACAAAGCGCGACTTGTTGCTCGCGGTTTTCGGCAGCGTCATGGTCTTGACTATGAGGACACCTTCAGTCCTGTCGTCAAGCCTACCACTATTCGGCTTCTTCTCTCCATTGCTGTTTCTCGTGGTTGGTCACTTCGTCAACTTGATGTGCAGAATGCTTTTCTACATGGATTTTTGGAGGAAGAGGTTTATATGAAACAGCCGCCTGGTTTCTCTGATCCTGATCGTCCTGACTATATCTGTCGTCTTTCCAAAGCACTATATGGTTTGAAGCAAGCTCCTCGTGCCTGGCATGCCCGCCTTGCCTCTGCCCTTCGTGCTCATGGGTTTGTGCCGTCTACTGCTGACACTTCGTTATTTCTTCTACAGAAGCCAGAAGTCACTATGTATCTTTTGGTATATGTCGATGATATTATCCTTGTCAGCTCTTCTCAGTATGCTGCTGATGCTCTTGTCTGCTCTCTTGGTGCTGATTTTGCGGTCAAAGATCTTGGGAAGCTTCACTACTTTCTTGGAGTTGAGGTCACTTCTCGTGCTACTGGTCTTGTCCTTACGCAGAAGAAGTACTCCTTGGAGTTGTTACAGAGAGCTGGCATGCTGAAGTGCAAACCGACCACCACACCCATGTCGTCTACCGACAAGATAATAGCTGTTGATGGTGAGCTTTTGTCTCCTGCGGATGCCACAGAGTACAGGAGCATTGTTGGTGGACTTCAGTACTTGACGATCACGAGACCAGATATCTCTTATGCTGTTAACAGGGTTTGTCAGTATCTTCAGGCTCCCAGAGATACTCATTGGGCTGCTGTTAAACGCATTCTTCGTTATGTTCAGTTCACCCTGACATTTGGTATGCATATTCGGCCGACTTCCTCTCGGGTCCTTTCGGCCTTCTCTGATGCAGATTGGGCTGGTAGCCCAGATGACAGGCGATCCACGGGGGGTTATGCAGTATTCTTTGGCTCTAATTTGATCGCCTGGAGTGCTCAGAAACAGGCTACTGTGTCACGTAGCAGTACTGAAGCTGAGTACAAGGCTGTGGCTAATGCTACTGCAGAGATTATTTGGGTGCAGTCTTTGCTTCAGGAGTTGGGTTTGTCTCAACCACAGCCTCCTATTCTTTGGTGTGATAACATCGGTGCTACATACCTTTCTGCAAATCCAGTATTTCATGCCCGAATGAAACACATTGAAGTTGACTATCACTTTGTACGGGAACGTGTATCACAGAAGCAACTCCAGATCAAGTTTATCTCATCTAAGAATCAACTTGCAGACATCTTCACTAAGCCTTTACCGCTGCCACAGTTTGAGGCTTGTAGGCGCAATCTTACCCTTCTCAGTTCTTTAGAAAGTGGCTAAGATTGAGGGAGGGTGTTAGACTATGTATAGCTTCTGTACCTATGTACGTATATGGTACATATTGTAACACAACCATTATATATAATGAGATAAGCCACCCCTAGAGGGTTGTGCTGGTTCCCCAAAACTTATTGTCTTACACAATGGAGTCGTAGAATTCCCCAAACGACGTTGCATCAAATTGGCTACCATTATCCATGGTTGTCTCATGATTGGAGGGCTCCTAAGAGGAACTAGAAGAAATTGTGCAAAACCTATTAGGTTATGGCGGTGAGCGGTTTGTCCTTGACCCAGTTGGTAAAGTAATCAATGGCCACCACCATATACTTCCTTTCCCCTTTGGTTGGTGAGAATGGTCCGAGTAGGTCCAGTCCCCATCGGGCAAATGGCCAAGTGACGAGGATATTCTTGAGCATGGATACATATGTGTTTGCAGATTTCACCATCTTCTAGCATGACTCGCAATAACGAAAGACTGAAATGATATCTTGCACCATCATGGGCCAGTAAAACCCTTGCCTAAGTGATTTAGTGGCAGTGGATCTTGGCGCAAGGTGGTTCCCACACAAGCCAGCATGAATTTCTTCGAGGAGGCCGACTCCATCCTCCCTCGCGGTGCGCGGTGCACTCGAGGGGAGCGGAGTCTCCTTTGTTGTAGACCACATCATTGCATATTATTATTCTTTCTTAAATATGATGGCAAAGAGCTATAAATTGACCAGCGTTTCTAGGTGTGTCTGTCTATGTTGTGTGCAAGTAAACAAAACGGATAATTATCTACATACTAAACATAATTTATAGAATATGAAAAGATAATATCTTCGATGGGGTTCAACAAATAACTATCATCCCACACTACTTTGCACACAATCTTGAATTAGCATCATTCAGCTCAAGTCGGCATCAAATGTGTCTATTTCTTCACTGACTTGGTGTGCGCACGTACATGTAAATGCTTATTCTGTATTTGGTAACAGAAATTTATGTATCATATTTTTTCTTAGTTTGGGCTGCGGTATGAATAAAATTGTCAAATTCCACCTAAAAAATGCAACTTTTTTTTGCATGGTAAAAAAATGTGACATGCATACCTCACCTACACATTTATTATCTTCAATAAATTAAATATTGGAAACTGCGAATGAAAGACCCTAGCTGAAACTTGAGCGTCTTTGTTGCACTGAGTAGAGCATGTCATGTGTTGGTGATTGTGTCTTTTGGAGCCAAATGTCGACAAAGTAGACCTAGGTTTTCACACTGAAGCGATGTTGTTGCATCATTAGCTTGTTGAAGGCATTGTTCGGATATGCTTGTTAGAAGGGATAGAGAGGGATTTGGTGGAATATGATGGATGTATTATTGAGCCTCGAGGGCGAGTATATATTGAGTACAAGACTTGAAGGGCAAGACGTCTCTCCTGGAGATAAGGTAGGAGACGGATTACAAATCCTAGACTACCAAATACATGTATCCCAAATATATCTCTAACATCCCCCCGCAGTCGTAGCGGTAGCGTTGCGAACAACAGGAGCGTCGCGGACGGTCAGACTAGAGAGAGTAGCAGCCGGCGGGCTGACATCCCCCCGCAGTCGTAGCGGGAGCATCGTGGACGGCGTCGCGTCGCGGACGCGTTGACTGTAGAGGAAGCCGATGAGTTGCTCAAGCGGATGATAGCCCTTTGTGCCGTTGTCGAGGTAGCCGAGAGCGTGGGTGGTGTAGCCATGTGAAGAATGCTGTGGTCGATGTCGAGTCGAGGTAGCCGGTGTCAAGGAAGTCGCCGTGGAGCCACGGGCGCAAGGAGGCGCCGAGTTAGTCATGGGGCGCAGCAGTGTCGGAGTAGTGGTGCGCCAGGGAGAAGACGTTGTTGAGGACGCGTCGCGGCGGGTTTGCCAAGCCCGGGGACACATCGTGGACGAAGGCACACACCGGTGTTGCCAGCACCGCACATGCGTAGATGGACGAAGACGAAGTTGACAAAATGCCGACCAGGCTTGCTGGCCCGGGGACACGTCGTGGATGAAGGCACGCGGCGGTGTTGCCAGCACCGGGCATGCGTAGACTGGGACCTGCACGGGCTATACGCCATGTCGAAGAAGTCGGAGAGGCCAGCAGAGAAGGACTCGACGATGGTTGCGGCGCCAATCGGCGTGAGGCCAATGTCGCCCGCGGTTGTCGGAGTAGATGAAGCGGTCTGGGTAGATGACGGCGACGCTGGCGATGGGCTGGTGCTGGACGAAGACGAAGGGGGTGGACAGGCGGCTGCGGCGGCTACAGGGGTAGCGGCGGCGGCGGCTGAAGAAGAGCGGCGGCGGCGGCCTGACGGCGGCGACGGCTAGGTTAGAAGCGCGGTAGCGATGCTCGAAGTAGGCAAAAATCCCTGACAGCGTGACGAAGACCGGCGCAGACGGTGGCGTTTCCGCGCCAAGGAAGACGGCGCGACGCATACCACGAGAGGGCGACGCGCGGTGACGGCGGAGTGGACCGCGCGCTGCGGCGCTACGGCCCGAAGGGGCGACGCAGTGGCGGCGGGCAGGTCAGGGCGAAAACGGAAGACCTCGGGGCGGTCGCAGGGACCGCGGGCCGCAGTGCTACAGCCTGAAGGGGCGACGCAACGGCAGAACGTGGGTCTGTGCAACCGCGGGGACGGCCTCGGGACGGCGGCATGGATCGCGTGCCACGCTCGCTATGGCCCGATGGGGCGACGCAGCGGCGGCGCGAGGGTCGGTGCAGCCACGGGGACAGCCTGGAGCGGACGGCCCCTGGGGGGCGGTGGACCGCAGGCCGCGACACTACGGCTTGAAGGGGCAACACAGTGGTGACGCGGGTCGGTGCAGCCGGAAGAAGAACCACGAGGCGGCGGCGCTGCGGCCTAAAGGGGTGACGCAGTGGCAGCCCGTTGCTCGATCGGTAGAGGGGCGCGCTGAGCTCGGGACAGTCTTCACGGGGCCTGCGGAAGCGCGCACAACCGACGAGCCAGGTCGATCGCACAGCGTAGATGAGGCGGATCGCTGCGGCGGGTGGCCGATCAATCCAATCGCGCGCGAGGTCGGGGACGCCGCTCGGTGGAGATGGTGGTGGCGGCGGAGTCCGAGATGAAGCCGACGACGGCGGGTGGCCGGGCGGCTATGATTGGCCGTCGCATGGCGCGAGGCGGCCGGGTCAGGGTGATGCAGGAGTCCCGATCGGAGCAGGGCAGTGACGACGGCGTAGATTGACGGCCAGGCCTACGCGCGAACGGCGGCGGTGAAGGGCCGCCGCATGACGCGAGGCCCCAGGGTCGGGGCGACCGGCGGGCCGACGCGCGGACAACGCACGAGGCCGCCTGATCGGGGCGACCGACGGGCAGACGCGCGGACGACGTGCGAGGCCGTCGGGTCGCTGAAGAAGCCGACCGATCGCGCCGGTGTTGGCGTAGAGGCGCACGGAGTCGACGGTGGCGGTGAGCGACGCAAACCGGATCACATAGACCGGAAAACCAAAAAGTAGACGCCGATCAAAGCGACCGGCGAGAGAGAAAACCTGGATTAAAGGACCGGGAAAAAAGACTCTCTAGGGCAGCCGGCCAACACGGCCGGCGGACGAACCCTAGGTACGGGCGGCGCGGCCCCCGGCGGCGGTCATGTAGGCCGACCGCCCCGGGGGCGGCGCACAGGTGCGGAAGCGGCGGCGGCTAGGGTTTAGGATCGACTTGCGATAGATACCATGTTAAAAGGGAGAGAGAGGGATTTGGTGAAATATGGTGGATGTATTATTGAGCCTCGAGGGCGAGTATATATTGAGTACAAGACTTGGAGGACAAGACACCTCTCCTGAAAATAAGGTAGGAGACGGATTACAAATCCTAGACTACCAAATACATGTATCCCAAATATATCTCTAAAAATGCTCAAATTCATTCTTTTTTTTGCGTGAAAACTTTCGATCTATTCATCAACTGTCAAGATAGTACAAAGAACACTAGAAGTAAAAAATTACATCCAGGTCCGTAGACCACCTAGCGACGACTACAATCACTGGAGCGAGCCGAAGGCGCGTCGCCGTCATCGCCCCTTCCTCGTCAGAGCAGGGCAAACATTGTTGTAGTAGACAGTCGGGAAGTCGTCGTTGTCGGTGTCAAAACCGGCGGATCTCGGGTAGGGGGTCCCGAACTGTGCGTCTAGGCCGGATGGTAACAGGAGGCAAGGGACATGAAGTTTTACCCAGGTTCGGATCCTCTTGATGGAGGTAAAACCCTATGTCCTGCTTGATTAATATTGATGATATGGGTGTTACAAGAGTAGATCTACCACGAGATCAGAGAGGCTAAACTCTAGAAGCTAGCCTATGGTATGATTATATGTTGTGATTGTTGTCCTACGGACTAAAACCCTTCGGTTTATATAGACACCGGAGAGGGTTAGGGTTACACAAGGTCGATTACAAAGGAGGAGATATCCATATATGTATTGCCTAGCTTGCCTTCCACGCCAAGTAGAGTCCCATCCGGACACGAGACAAAGTCTTCAATCTTGTATCTTCATAGTCTAACAGTCCGGTCAATGGAGATAGTGCGGCTATCCGAAGACCCCCTAATCTAGGACTCCCTCATTAGCCCCCGAACCAGGCTTCAATGACGATGAGTCCGGCGCGTAGTATTATCTTCGGCATTGCAAGGCGGGTTCCTCTCCAAATTCCGTGTACCTGTCGAAATAATGTCCGGTTCCTTATGACGGTTTGTACTCCTTGGCTTCTACGCCCAATAATGGCCACTTTCCACGTGTCGAGCGAATGTGAAGAGCCAGGGTGTTTTCACATTCACCCCTAGCTATGTAAATGATCCACCTATTTAAAAAGACGATGATTCAGATCCAAATCACATCATCCTCCCTTGCCGAGTCTTCATCGGAGCGCTCCCGACAGAGATCCATTCCACCATGGCCGGTCGATGCAGCTCCTCCTCTCGCACCCCTAGCTCCAAGCCTGGAGATTGGGAGAGATGTTCCATCCCGCACAGCAGATTGGTGATGCTTCAGTTCAAGGGATTTCTTCCCCCAGCGTACCTGGTCCCGGTTCGAGCCGGGTTGCCACCTACAATGGCGGAGAGCAAGTGGAGAGCCATCCCAATCCCTCCAAGGGAGAGCGGGTATGCCTTGTCCCTTATCTGGTAAGAGGGCTCGGATTCCCAATTCACCCGTTTCTCTGGGGGCTTCTGGAGTTCTATGGCCTCCAGCTGCGCAACCTTACGCCTGTCTCCCTGCTGCATATCGCGGGATTTGTAGCCCTTTGCGAGTTATTTTTGGGCTGTGAGGCTCATTTCGCTCTGTGGAAGAAGTTGTTCTGCCTTGTGCCCCGTTCTAAGAAGGGATCAATATATCAAGTGGGCGGAGCCGAAGTGTGGCGTATTGTCGGGACCGGATACCTGTCCGGGACCCCGAAGAAGACGTCCGAAGACTGGCCTTCAGAATGGTTTTATATAGAAGATGTCCCCCTTCCGGACCCTATTCGGATCGGCCTTCCTGAGTTTGACAACGCCCCTTTGAAGAAGCGCCGGAGCTGGCGTCCACGGAGCTCCCTGGAGGAAGACGATAGGGACATTCTTTATCTGATGAGCCGGATAAGTTCTTTAGCTCGATCCGGATTGACCATGATCGAGGTCATGGCTATATGAATTATGCGGGGGGTGCAACCGCTCCAGTATATAGGCCACCCCATGTGGGATTTCAACAGGGAGGATGACGCCACCCGCCACGGCCGCAAAGGGCCGGGATCGGCTGTTGATCTAATAAAGATCTTGTCCACTTTGTACAAGGGAGAAGAGGAGGAATTCCTCCGTGTCAACCCGCAGGGCGGATTCTCTATGTACAATCCTCCGAGCTGGGTAAGCGGAGACTTTTTCTCGCCCATCTGTTTCGTATTCCCGTAGTTTAAGTATTCATTCTAGCGATTTCATCGTAGGAGCTGCGCCAGGCAGTAAAGGAGATAAACGGGCCCTCCTCCACAGCCCGAGGACCCTGGACGGTCCCTTGACCCGGCCTCCCAGGAGGATCCGGACATATCCGTGGAGCTGATCGATGGGGTATTTTACCAAGGGAGTAATGACAATACCTTGGTGGCCATTATGGCCGATTACCCTGGGCTAGTTACAGCCTCACAGGTGACTGAGACCAAAGTCCCAGCACTTGAAAAGGGATCCGTCCTTGTGCTCTTTTTTTATTGTCGTATAACAGCCATGTTTTGCAGGGGAGGTCCTCAGGGCAGAAGGCCGAGCCTGTGGCAACTAGCCAACAAGGGGCCGCTAGGCCAGGAAGGCTGAAAAGATCCGCAGTCCGGATTGAGGCACCGGCGCAGCAGTATGGCGCGCCGTCTTTATTACAAGACATTATTTACATAGGCATATTAACGCCCATGCCTTCTTTTCAGGAAAAAGAGTGCTCGCCGGACTATACCCGGAGAGGCTACCAGTCGTGCCTCCACAAGACAGGCTCCAAGGCCGGACTCAGAGGTGAGAACGAGCACAAGGCGTGCGCCGGGTTCTCCTCCGACAGAGGATACGAATAGACTGTCCGCCACCCATTCTGAGGTGGAAAGTGCCATGAACCACAGGCGTCGCCGGACTGTTCTTCGTGACGCTTGTTTCTCCCAAGAGGCATTGGATGCCTTCAACTCGGGAGACACGCACCTCCATGCCGCTCAAAATGGTCTAGCCAGAGCCACGGAGTAGTATGTAAAAGACATACGGGTGAGAAAATTTGATGATTATATATATATATCAGTAGCCCCCGAGACTTGAAACAGTTAGGATAACTGATTTAAGGATCATTTGTTATGTAGGTTCTTACAGAAAAGAATACTCAACTGTCCCAGGAGCCGGAAGAGTGCAAAGCCCAACTTCAGGACGCACTGGCCGCGGCAGGGGAGCCCAAAGAGACCCCCTCTGGTAACATATCTGTCAAATGATAAGTATCATATTAGAGTGCGGCTTTACATGCAGATCTGACGATAAAATTGCAGATGGCGCTGGAGTGAATCCGGAGAAGCAACAGCTCATACGCCAGCTGAAGGCCTGTGAGAGCGTGCTTACAAGGGTGAGGCAGGAGAAGAATGATCTCCAAGATGCCAACACCAAGCTGGGCGTGGAACTAAAAGATGTTCGTGCCCAACTGTCGGACTCTGTTAAGGAGAATCGGCGGCTTCGACGCGGCATATTTAGTAAGTGCTTGAACGAACTTTGAAAAAGAGTTCGACGAGGAAGCTGGCTGACAGAGTTATCTCCGTAGGTATGCTAACAGGTCATCCTGCCAAGGAGATGCCTGGTTCAACGGGTGATCTTCTTCCCGAGCTCGCACAATTGCACGAACGAGTTCGGCAGGTGATGCAAGGCGTTGCCCAGGCCTTGTGGCCGTCCGTCTCCATACCCGAAGGCCTTGGAGAGCTTGCAGAAAAGCTGAAGGGAGCACGGCGGCGCTTCCGATTATGGAAGATATCGGCCTGCCGTCAGGGCGCCAGGGAAGCTTGGGCAATGGTGAAGACACGATACACGAAGGCTGACCCGAACCACATGGCCGAAGTCGGACCTGTGGGGCCTGATGGCAAGGAGATCCCTGTGAATTTAGTGTACGGCCAAGTAGAATTGGCCGCAAAGTATTCCCAACAGGACTGTAGACTAGACAGCCTATTGGATGGCATTGAAGAGGAATTCAACCAGTCAAATTGACTATGTAATTTTAAAGTGACATATATGATGCCTTCTAGCCGGATTGTAGATCGTTTGTCGTGGCGGACCTTTTCGCTTCAACCTCGGGACCCGACAGTCCGGAGTGTATCCGAATACCCTCTCGGTTATATAAGAACCGGGGCATGCGTGGAGACCAGGCGTAGGGGTCATTAGTGCTTTATCAGACAAGTGCCCAACTAGTTATGTTATATTACATGGGTAGTAAGAAACATCTTCCAGAGAGAATAGTTCCGTTAAGGGTTCCTTTCCCTGGGTAGGCATGCCCTAAAGTGCATGTCCGGACTGCGACAAGAAGCACAGTGAAAAACATCTGGGGGCAGATATGGATAATAAATAAAAGTCATCTTTTGTTCACCGACCGAATATTCTCTTAAGAACGCTAGCTTTCGGCTTCACCCAGTCTGAGGTACACGTCCGGCTGACCCGGCGGTAACAATCGCAGAGGTGCTCCCCTTATGCCCTAGCCGAATTAACGGGAACGTAGGGCATAAATACAAGAGCCAGGCAACCCAGCTTGGCCAAAACTTAAGTCATATCGATGCATATAATGGTGAAAAAAGGTACATGCGGAAGTATAACGCATGTGTTGGGCGTGATGCCCAGGTAAATAATTTAAGCCCCCAGGTGTAGAGAGTGCGGCTAGCACATCTGTAATGTACAAGTGAGGCACAAGGTGACCCTTGAAGGCCTAGAGAAATAAAAGAAAGAAAGGGAAACAAGACAGATGACACATATGCATGAAATGGACAAAGGGAGGGGACTAACATAAAGTCGGTGCTAGGCGTAGAATCTTCGGAGCCTGGCTGCGTTCTATGGGTTCGGCTCTAGTCGACTAGTCGATGCATCCCGCAGTCGGTACGCTCCGCCGGTCAGAACTTGGTCGATGATGAAGGGACCTTCCCATTTGGGCTCTAGCTTGTTCTTTTTCTTATCCGGCAGCCGGAGAACTAGTTCGCCAACGTTATAAGTTTTGGCTCGTACTTCTCTGCTTTGGTATCTGCGAGCCTGTTGCTGGTAAAATGCGGAACGGGCTTTGGCTACGTCGCGCTCTTCCTCCAAGGTGTCCAGACTGTTCTGTCGATCGAACTCAGCTTCTCTTTCTTCGTACATGCGCACTCGAGGTGAGTCATGAATTATGTCACATGGCAGGACTGCCTCTGCGCCGTACACCATAAAAAATGGTGTGTATCCGGTACTACGATTCGGCGTGGTCCGCAGCCCCAGAGTACGGAGTCGAGCTCCTCTACCCAGTGCGTATCGGACTCCGTTAAGGAGCGCACTAATCGGGGTTTAATGCCGCTCATTATAAGACCATTTGCTCGTTCGACTTGACCATTGGTTTGTGGGTGATAGACTGAAGCGTAATCGAGCTTGATGCCCATTTTGCTGCACCAGAGTTTTACCTCGTCGGCCGTGAAGTTCGTGCCGTTATCAGTGATGATGCTGTGGGGGACGCCGTAACGGTGTACAACCCCGGATATGAAATCTATCACCGGTCCGGATTCGGCTGTTTTTAACCGGTTTAGCCTCTATCCATTTGGTGAATTTATCCACCATGACCAATAAGTATTTTTTCTTGTGGGTTCCCCCTTTAAGGGGTCCGACCATGTCAAGCCCCCAGACCGCGAAGGGCCATGTAATGGGGATCGTTTGGAGGGCGGTGGGTGGCATGTGGCTTTGATTTGCAAAGAGCTGGCAACCGGTGCAACGTTGGACCAAGTCCTGTGCATCTGCCCGGGCCGTTGGCCAATAAAATCCTGTGCGGAAGGCCTTGCTTACAAGAGCCCGGGCTGCGGCGTGATGACCGCCGAGTCCGGCGTGAATTTCTGCCAAAAGATTCCGCCCTTCCTCTTCGGAGATGCACCTTTGAAGGACTCCGGTAGCGCTTTTTTGTACAATTCTCCCTCGTGGACCCTGTAGGCTTTGGATCGCCGCACTATGCAGCGTGCCTCATTTTGGTCCTCCGGAAGTTCCTGTCTAATTAGGTAGGCCAGGAATGGTTCTGTCCACGGGGCAATAATGGCCATTATTTCGTGGGCTGATTGTGTTATTTCGGTGGCGGAGCCTCCGATTGTGTCAGAGAGTTCGGTATCGGGTATTTTGGCCGGGTCCGAACTGTTGTTACCGGTGTCCCCTTCCCATGCTACGGATGGCTTGAAAAGCCTTTCCAGAAAAATGTTGGGAGGGACCGCGTCGCGTTTTGCGCCAATGCGGGCGAGGATATCCGCCGCCTGATTGTTTTCCCGAGCCACATGGTGAAATTCGAGCCCCTCGAACCGAGCTGACATTTTTAGGACGGCATTGCGATAAGCGGCCATTTTTGGATCCTTGGCATCAAAGTCTCCATTTATTTGGGATATCGCGAGGTTTGAATCCCCGCGCACCTCTAGGCGTTGAATGCCCATGGATACGGCCATCCGGAGACCATGTAGAAGGGCCTCATATTCGGCTGCGTTGTTGAAGTCCGTATACATTATCTGCAGTACGTATTGAACGGTGTCTCATGTTGGGGATGTCAAAACGACGTCAGCCCCAGACCAGCCAACATTTTGGAGCCGTCGAAGTGCATGATCCAGTTTGAATATGTGCCGTACTCTTTAGGGAGTTCGGCTTCCGTCCATTCAGCGACGAAGTCAGCCAAAACTTGCGATTTAATAGCTCGCCGTGGCTTGTAAGTTATGTCGAACGGGAGGAGCTCAATGGCCCATTTGGCAATCCGTCCCGTCACGTCGCGGTTGTTTATAATATCGTTAAGTGGTACTTCTGAGGCTACCGTTATCGAACACTCTTGAAAGTAGTGTCGCAGCTTCCGGGATGCCATAAATACCGCGTACGCTATCTTTTGATAATGCGGGTACCGTGATCTGCATAGAGTAAGGACAGTGGACACGTAGTAAACCGGTTTTTGAAGGGGAAATTTGTGTTCATCCATTTCTCGCTCGACGACAAGCACTGCGCTTACTACTTGATGAGTTGCCGCAATGTATAATGGAATTGGTTCGCCAATGTTTGGCGCGGCCAGGACTGGGTTTGTTGCCAATATGGCTTTTATTTCGTTGAGTCCGGCCGTGGCGGCGTCCGTCCACTCGAAGTGTTCGGTGCGCCGGAGGAGGCGATAAAGGGGTAATGCCTTTTCTCCCAAGCGGGAGATAAAGCGGCTTAGAGCCGCCACGCATCCAGTTAATTTTTGTATTTGTTTGAGGTCTGTTGGGGTAGCCAACTGTGACAACGCTCGGATTTTGGCCGGATTAGCTTCAATACCTCTACTGGAGACAATGAATCCCAGGAGCTTTCCTGCTGGTACGCCGAAAACGCATTTTTCCGGATTGAGCTTGATGTCATATGTTCGGAGGTTGTCGAATGTGAGCCTCAAGTCGTCTACTAGAGTTTCGACATGCTTGGTTTTAACGACCACGTCATCCACGTATGCCTCCACTGTTTTGCCGATCTGGTTTGCCAGGCATGTCTGAATCATGCGCTGATATGTTGCACCGGCGTTTTTTAGCCCGAAGGGCATTGTGTTGAAGCAGAATGGGCCGTATGGTGTGATGAATGCCGTTGCGGCTTGGTCTGGCTCTGCCATTTTGATTTGATGGTAGCCGGAGTATGCGTCGAGGAAACACAATGAATCGTGTCCTGCGGTAGCATCGATGATTTGATCGATGCGGGGGAGGGGGAAGGGATCCTTTGGGCAGGCCTTGTTAAGGTCCTTAAAATCGACGCACAAGCGCCAGGATTTGTCCTTCTTTGGTACCATCACCAGGTTTGCTAGCCAGTCCGGATGTTTTATGTCTCTGATGAATCCGGCCTCCAATAGCTTGGCTAGTTCCTCTCCCATGGCTTGTCTTTTAGGCTCGGAGAAACGTCGAAGAGCCTGCTTGACTGGCTTGAATCCTTTTAGGATATTTAGGCTGTGTTCAGCCAGCCTGCGTGGGATTCCTGGCATGTCTGAAGGGTGCCAGGCAAAAATGTCCCAGTTCTCGCGTAGGAACTCTCGCAGTGCGGCGTCGACATCAGGGTTTAATTGTGCCCCGATGGAAGCTGTTTTTGTAGGGTCCGTTGGATGGACTTGGAATTTGACTATTTCGTCCGCCGGCTTAAAGGAGGTGGACTTGGATCTTTTATCGAGTATCACGTCGTCCCTGTTCACCGTGGAGCGCAGCGCAGTTAGTTCTTCGGCCGCTAGGGCTTCGGATAGTGCCTCAAGGGCCAGTGCAGCTGTCTTATTTTCGGCGCGGAGTGCTATGTCCGGATCACTAACAAGAGTGATGATTCCGTTGGGCCCGGGCATTTTGAGCTTCATGTACCCGTAATGGGGTATGGCTTGGAAGATTGTAAACGCCTCCCGCCCTAATAGAGCGTGGTATCCGCTGCTGAACGGGGCCACTTGGAATATAATTTCTTCGGACCTGTAATTATCCGGCATGCCGAATACCACGTCTAGTGTGATTTTTCCAGCGCAGCGTGCTTCCCGACTGGGGATGATTCCTCTAAAGGTTGTGCTGCTTTGCTTAATGCGGCTCCAGTCTATTTCCATCTTTTGAAGAGTTTCCTCATAGATGAGGTTTAATCCGCTGCCGCTGTCCATGAGTACCTTGGTGAGTCGAAAGCCGTCCACGATTGGACTGAGGACCAGTGCGGCTGGTACTCGGGCTGTTCGGAATTTAGGTTCGTCACTGGCATTGAAGGTAATAGCCGTGTCGCTCCAAGGATTTATTTCTGCTATGTGGCAGATTTCGGACATGCTGCGGAGTGTTCGCTTCCATCTATTATTTGACGTGAAGGTCTCAAAGACCGTTAAGACCGTATTATTGTCCTCGGGGTGGTGCTCTATAGTTTTTGGGAGGAGTAGATCCTCACCACTTTTTGCCACCTTCCGGAGTATCCAGCATGCTCTAAGGCTGTGCGTTGGTATCGCATCCGCTGTACTATGAATTTTGCAGGGTCCATTGAGCCATCCCTCCAGTACGGTTACTTGCCCCGTAGAGGGCTTTTGCTTTTTGGTAGTTAACCCAGGTGTATTGTGATAATGCATCCTTTTATTTCGGACTGGGTTTGTATTCAGGGCCGGATTATCCCAAAATTTTATTTCGGTTTTCCAGGCGCTTTCCATCGCACAGTACTTTCGTACTATGGACACCAAGTCGGCAAAGCGTGTAATTTCGCGACGACTTATGGCGTTGAGGATTCCCTTGTCCGTGCAATTATTGCAGAAGAATGAAATTGCGTCTTCCTCGCGGCAGTCCTTTATCCTGTTCTTGACCAGGAGGAATCTGGCCCAGTAATGGTGTACTGTTTCTTCGGGCTCTTGCCTAATTTGGGATAGATCGCGTATGTTTGGGTGGGTGGGTGGAATTGAATCCGAATCCTCACCCAATCTGAGGCTCAGTGGCCAAGGAGTTTCCGAACTCGAAAGTTTGGATTCTTGGATGTTTTCCGGTAAATCTAGCCCGCTGCCTGATTCTGGGTTCAGGCTTTGAGTGACATCCTCCCCTCCGCGGGTATCCGGCTTGGAGGGATCGGGAATCCGGACGTAGCTAGTCCTTAAGATGGATGAAGGGTTGCCGCATTGTTCTTCCACCACTGCAACGTGATGGGTGACCTGGGGAGAGTTAATTTCTCTCAGATCGGGTTTAGGCCCAATCTGATCGTAGTCTGTAGCGACTCCTAGGGCGGCGATGCGATCCAAGAGTTCGTTCAGGGAAGAGAGCTCCATTGGATCTAACTGCTCGGCGAGTTCCGAGTTGACGTGAAGATTGCTTTCGATGACCCGAGAAGCCATCGTCGGCGCAGCGGCCGAACAGGCGGTCATAAGGAAACCACCTAGCCGGAGAGTTTGGCCGACAGCCAGAGCTCCCTCATCGATAGTGCCGTCTTTAAAGACGGGACGAGACATCCTTCCTGGTGGCGACGGCACAGCGGAACCATCAATGAAAGCACCAATATCGGTGTCAAAACCGGCGGATCTCGGGTAGGGGGTCCCGAACTGTGCGTCTAGGCCGGATGGTAACAGGAGGCAAGGGACACGAAGTTTTACCCAGGTTCGGGCCCTCTTGATGGAGGTAAAACCCTACGTCCTTCTTGATTAATATTGATGATATGGGTGTTACAAGAGTAGATCTACCACGAGATCAGAGAGGCTAAACCCTAGAAGCTAGCCTATGGTATGATTGTATGTTGTGATTGTTGTCCTGCGGACTAAAACCCTTCGGTTTATATAGACACCGGAGAGGGTTAGGGTTACACAAGGTCGGTTACAAAGGAGGAGATATCCATATACGTATTGCCTAGCTTGCCTTCCACGCCAAGTAGAGTCCCATCCGGACACGAGACGAAGTCTTCAATCTTGTATCTTCATAGTCTAATAGTCCGGCCAATGGATATAGTCCGGCTATCCAGAGACCCCCTAATCCAGGACTCCCTCAGTCGTGCTAAGGCCCCATAGGACCAGCGCACCAGAACAGCAACCGCCGCCGATGACAAGAAGCATAGACCAGAAGGATCCAACCTGCAGACACACAGACGTAGACGAGCGAAGACCGGATCCAGTCGGATCCACCGAAGACAAACGCCGACCGGATCCCATGAGATCCGCCGGAGACAAACCTCCACATGCCTCCCGACGATGCTTGAAACATCACCGGGATGGGAGCTAGGCGGGGAGGACCTTAGTTCATCTTCAAGAAGCCGCCACCGCCTCATCTTCTTGAGCATGGCACAAACTCTAAGAAAACTCAAAAAAGCATCTAAAAACGGAGCTCTCCCGCCGGCAAGGGCCGGGATCCACCGTGCCTCCATGATCCGAGGACCATAGAAGATAAGGCGGACCGGCGGCACCGGCGAGAGGCAAGGAAACCCTAGATGGGAGTTGGGCGTGGGCAGGAGGAGCAAGTGCTCAAATTCATTCTTTAGGGTGAAAAAACTAGAATCTGGCTTTTGATGATTTGATCCGGTGACGGCGGTGTTTGAGCGTCGCTCCCTCCTAAAGGCGTTGTTATTCGAGCTAGGCAGAGGTCGGGTGTGTGCTCTTATATCCTCTTGATATTTCATATTGAGACAATAAAATCCACCTTTTGTTAAAAAAAGTGTCGATGAACAAGCTTTCATATAAATCAATTTTGCCATCTCAAAAGAAATACATATGTGATCCAAAGTTTTGGGTCCATGAGTCATGGGTTGTGCGGTTCTAGAAGGTATACTCTTCTCTTTTGGTTGATGTATAGGCATGCATCATTGTTAGAGGCCTAATCATTGTATCTTTTATCCAATAATGTGACACACATGTGATCTTATATGTAACCACGATGTTGGATGAAGAATTAATTTTTAAATGTCAAGGGTCAGAGGAGTGATGAATTTATATTCTCAATCTCTATGAAGACCTTTATTTTGAAAAATCAGCAAATATAACAACTATACATTCCAAAAATAAAAGAAGATTTTGGCTTGTACATGTTAGGATGCAAAAATTAACAGCTATATATCATGGCAAATATGATGATCCAAAACAGCAACAATGGTAGCAGTATTCACGGTTATATGTCGTGGGATTTTGACATAACGGGCATACGGAAACAGAGGAGAATGCCCCTCACGTCGCCCCCTCGCCCATCACATCGCCCCCACGGGCGACCCGGGGGGAAACCCTAGTTGTTGGTCCTGGGCCTCCTCCGCTTCTCCCCCTCCTCGCCGCTGTCCGCGGGGCAGCAACGGGGCTTCTTCCCATCCTTTCCGTCTCGGCTGGCGCGGGAGAACGGGATCGAGAGGAGTGTCGGGCGAGCATGGGGTCCGGCGGCGCGGCGGGCGGGTCTCCCATCAGCGTCCTGCGCGGCGCGACGACAGTGGTCTGTTTATGGCGAGGTGGTGCCTGCGTTGGACATGACCGGTGGTCACGGGTGCCGCCGGATCCAAGTCGGATCCATCTGGATCCTGTCTTTGGACACCGTCGGCCGCCGCGGGGTGGTGGTGGTCGTCGCTGGCCACGTCAGATCGCTGGATTCGGCGTCTGGAGATCTATGATGGGTTCTTCTCGACCCTCCTTCCTGGTGGGTTGAGGCCCATGGCTCTTTCATCTCTGCAGGTTTTGGTTCAAGGCGCGTTGCCGGATCCGGAGCACATAGAGGTTTGGTGGTATAGGATTGTACCGAAGGAAACTTTGGTTGGCTTGTTCGGCCCGACATCAGCGACGTCACTCGACGCCGTTACCCTCTATAGAGGCGAAGCCGAGGTTTGTCCTATCCACCCCCGAACCCCTGCCAGACGAAAGTCCAAAGTTCAGTCTGGATTAGGCGACGGCGGCGTCCTGCGCGTCGTATCCTCCATGGAGGCGCCGTCTTGGGAGGACCTCATGTTCGGGGGAGAGATGTTGTGGGTGGTGGGCTTCGCGTAGCTCCAGCAATGGTGATGGTGTGGAGGTTGCCAGCTGGTGCAGCGGTGTATCTACCGTGTCGATGACGATGAGTATTGGCGGCATAGTGCAGCTGGATATCGTCAACGGATGCGGCTGGATGGCCGAGCACAGGGAGGTGGCGCTGTCTGGCGCCTTGGTGCAGTCGACGGCAGGCTTGCAAGCTAGTCCCCGCTCTGGAGATGGGTCAGTGGAAGACGGCGGTGACGGCCTCGGTGAGTGCACCGGACCGGTGTGACCCAGTCCCGGTAGGTGCCTGGGATGGAGCATCCGGCATTAAATGTTAGGTTTTGATGCGATATATGTTTGATATTAGGCTCGGGCATTCGGCACCCCTGCATCAAGGGGATAGGAGTATCGACAGGTGGTTCCAAGATGGTGGCTTCAGACTTACTGATGTATTACTTTATAAAGTCTTTGTGAATAATTAATAAAATGGATGCATGCATCGTCCAGATGCAAAGGCCGGGGTACATCCTCCTTTTCAAAAAAATGACGTGAAATTTTGCTTTCCTACGCAATTCACAAATACAACTAATTTTTCATGGCAGTTTGCTCATCAAGTCTATTTCCCTTGAAACTATCTTCACACACCTCCATTACTTCAAGAGGCATTCGCCCCAAATAAACCACCCACCTTGCAGTGTCCCTCCCTCCCCCCGCTGCCGAATGCTCGGTGCGGCGGTTAGGCATCCTTAGATGAAAGAGTGGTCTTTCAGCATTGGTTGTTGTGTGTCAACAAATTCGATCATGATTGTCACTGCGAAGTTATAATCAAGGTACACGGGGTCTTACCATCTTGGGTTGCCGCCCTCCTGGCCCTGCCGACGAAGGGCTGATTCTGGTTCAAAAGATTTCAGGCAGCAAACCGAGATATTTCTTTCTTATTTGATTTCATAAAATTTACAATGTGGCAGACATGGTAAGCAATCTTCAAATCATCCTAAATAATTTCCTAAAATTTACAATGGCGCTATATGATAAACTCGTCAGTTCAGCTGGAGCTCTTGCCACAGTTGAACTACCGAAAGCGAGAAGAAATGAACGATGAGCTGCAGCAACAGAATCAAACAACATCAGCAATTCAGCATAGTGGTAAAAAATGAACGAGTGATCTACATACTATATACTTTCAGCACAACACAATCTACAGACACTTTGTTTCACCAGGTTAAAATAATGTGTTTATCACTGCACAGACTGATGCGCTGCATCAACGAACAGTAACATATTTCACATGTGCTCTTAAAACCAATCAGCTCCTGAAGCACAAAGTTCAGAAGATTTTAGGCTGCAACCCCAGCTATATATTTCTTTCCAACTTCATCAATTTCCTAAAATTTACAGTGGCGGCTATACGGTAAACCCTTCAACTAATCCAGCTAGCTCCTGCCACAGTTGAAGGACCGGAGCGAGAAGAACGAACGGTGAGCTGCAGCAACAAAATCAGACAGCATCAGCAATTCAAGAACGAGTAACAGACATAAAAGCCATGGTGATTGATCAAGATCTTATTATCATCAGCACAAGTGAGTAGCAATTACGTTTTGGTGATTTCTCCGGTGGAACTATCTCACTCAGCTCAGACTTTGCAGGAGAAGCAGCAGCCACGAGGCTCTGCAGAGAGCAGGCTGCAGAAACATTCAGAACTCGTTAGCCGTCAGAAAGGAAATCACATTCAAATTAGTAATTCATATTCATATTCTAATTTCATTGGTATAAATGAAGTTTGAATCTGCCACGGCTAAAACTGCAGAAACTTTCTCCATTTCATCGGCACAAAATTAACTATGAATCTGTCTGTCAGTGTAAATGAATGACGAGAGGAACGTGTGACAAAAATATTCCATTTCATTACCCTGTGGCGAGGCGGCATATTGATCCGTGTCGTCGGAGGCTGCGTCCGACGAGGAGCCCAGCACCCTGGGCCTGATCGAGTCGGCGGCGGTCCGCCACCGCTCGCTCGCGCCGTTGTCGTCGATCGTCGGAGAGCTGCAGTCGACGATGACCGTGGTAGCGCCCTCCCTGCTGCCTCTGCTCTTCTTCCCGAAGCTCAGGAACCTCTTCTTGAACCCCATCGCCGTCCCTCTCGGGGACGTCGTCGGCGCCGCGCCGTAGGCCCTTCTCCCCGCGCTGCCCGGCGTCGACACCGCCGGGACGCTCCTCCCTCCGTTGGGGCTCTGGTCCTCTCGCCTCTTCCGCAGCAGCGCGGCGTCCTCCCCGAGCAGCCTCTCGATGGACTGGGCCCGGGAGCTGCAGGAGGGCGGGCTGCTGGGAGCGGAGACCCGGCCTGACATGGAGGACACCGAGTCGGCGCTTCCCCTCGCCGGCGCTTCTTCGGCATTCGCCGCCGTCGGCGCCTCGTCTGTGCCATTCCTGACCTGGATATGTGGTTCTTCAGATCCTGGTCCAGCCAATGCGTCAGAGAGGATCGTGGCTTCCTCCTCGACGACAGCCTTCTTCTTGATGAAGACGTAGCTCGGCTCGGTCTCCGAGTCGCTGGTGATCTCTCCGTTACCAAGCTTCGCCTCAGGCGACAGCACCACGATCTCCTCGGCACCGCGTCTCTCCGGGTCGCTGGTGATCTCTCCATTCTTCGCTTCAGGTTCGTCGCCATCTACTGCTGGAGCTGCACTGTCCACTACCTCGCCGCCATCTGATGCCGGCGAGGCGGCTCGCGCGTTCTCGGTGCCAGTGCCGTTGTCACGCGCGAAGAACGGTCTTGGGGAAGAAGCTACGTTCGCGTTCTGCGGCAGCGCTGCCTCCCTGACACCCTCCATGCCGCCGGAGCTGGATGGCCGGGGGAAGCTGCGCGGCGGCTTCGGCTTCGGCTTCGGGCCAGCCTTCCTGAGTGAGCCGTGCTCCTTCACCGAGGCGCCCTTGCTCCCCGACAAGGCCTTGCGCTTCGGCGCGGCGCCGGTCACTGGCCGGGCTCGCTGGCCATGCTTCCTGCCGGCGCCGTCGTCGGTGCCTGCCGTTGGCTCGGGTGGTTCCTGCGAGACCGCGCGCCGTATCCCGACGTCAGGGTGGCTGCTTTTGACCAGGTTGGCCGACGAGAAGCTCCTCCTGGTACGCGGGTGCTTCTTGCCGGAGACCATGCCCGGAGCAGCCACGTCGGAGCTCCTTCTCCTCTCGCCGCCGTCCTCGCCTTCCTGCTGCACCGTGGAGCCAAAGTTAATTCTGTACAATACGGTCGGTGCAAAATGGTGATGCAACTTTGGATACAAGTGCAAACACGTCTTTATTATGCATTTTTTACGAAAATAAAGGCTCCATTTGTAAGCAAAGTAGTTTTGGAGTTTTATAAATACCGTGATATTTTTAGAAATGAAAGTTCTAAAAACTTTGATGTGTTTGACATCGACGAATACAATGGTTTTATAAATTATGATATCTTCAATATTGTAGTATGCTCCTGCTGTTGCGTCCGGTCAGTTACCGTTGACGGTGAAGGTTGGGCCCTCCCGCGTGCCGACGGTGCTGCTGCCCTAGTCCTGGCTCCTCTTCTCCGCTGTGCAGGCCCCACTTCACGGTGCCGTGATGAGATAGCGTGGGAGGCTTCAAAACCGTGTTGGCACAGGGTGTTGGACGGTTGGTGGCGTGCTCAGGAGCGCCGGGGTGATCACTGGGATTGGGAGAAATCCCTATCGGCATGTCCGACACCGACGCAGTGGCGCCTGAGGGTGCCACTGGACCTTCCTGGAGGGCGTCGGGTGCCACCTTTCCTTTCTCCTTGACGCGTACCGTAGGAAACCCTTGGCAGCAGGGTCATCATCGTCGTGTCCCTTCTTGGAGGTGTTGATTGGTACCGGCGCTTCGAAGTCTAGGAGGTTGGTGGGAGATCTCCGGTGGACGCAACGGTCGCGAGGCTTCTTCATTTTTGTTGATCCGACGTTGTCGGCATTTGTTCCTTTTGTATTATCTCTTTCTTTTTTGGGGGGCGTGATTGTGCTGCTTCTGCCCCAGCATCTATCGTTGGCTGCATCGGGTGTTTGCTATATTAATATAGCGGGGCGCAAGCTTATTTCGAGATTCAATATTGTTGTATTTTGGTAGTATTTTAAAAATAGGCCTTCATTCTCACCTTTTTTTCCTTCCTAAACCAAACCGAGAAATCCGTGTTTTTAGAAATTTGGAGTATTCATTAGCCAGACATTAGAATCATGAGGTTTTAATTTACCATGGTTTAAAAAATATTATGCAATCAAACTAGGCCTAATTCTTACTAGTTACTGGTAAGGAGAAAACGGACCGACTATTTATGAGAGCGATTATTATGCAGTAACCTAGTCAGAGCAAGATCGTGCACTCTGTTGGATCCTGTGTGGATGGAGGTTTCATCCCTTGAACCATCTTCTTCGTCTAGTCCCAAAGAACCGCCCTCAGATGCCGGCAGTGCTGCCATCCGCGACTGGTAGCGCTCTCAGGCCAACTACACCGCGCGACTCCAAACGGACATTCGTTTTGTTCTGTTTTTGTCCCTTTAGGTAAGGATTTGGAGTCGTGTCCGAGCCTGTCCTGGGATGCGGTGGCCATGCGCCCAGCGCGCGGCCGCATCCTTTTGCCCCATTCTGTCCGTCAGGGCCAATACCCAAATTTGCATTAAAACTACTTTCGAACCCAAATATTTGTCTGAAAATTAAAATAGTTTTACAACCCAATTGAAATTGTCTTTAATAAAATAGTTTTACAACCAAATCAAAATTGTCTTGACTGAACATAAAATGGAGAAATACATCTATTGGTTGCCAATGTGATCCCACACGTGCTCAACCAAGTCATTTTGAAGATTCACATGAGTGTGCCAATCACGCATCTCACGGTGGAATTGGGCAAACTGTTCAAATGTAGCCGGGTCTTGGTGCAGGGGCTCAATATTTTCACCTTGATAATCAAATCCTTGGTCGAAGATACTCTCATCCCGCTCGTCCTCGACGATCATGTTGTGCATGATCACACAAGCAGTCATCACCTCCCAAAGCTTCCCTTCATCCCATGACAGTGCAGGGTTTCAAACGATACCCCACCGGGATTGAAGCACACCAAAAGCACGTTCCACATCCTTTCTAACACTCTCTTGCATTTGGGCAAATCTCTTTCTCTTCTCACCTTGGGGTTTCGAGATTGTCTTCACAAAAGTTGACCACTGAGGATATATACCATCTGCTAGATAGTATCCCTTGTTATAATGATGGCCGTTGATCTCAAAGTTGACAGGTGGGGAGTGGCCTTCTGCAAGCCTCGCGAAGACTGGAGAACGCTGCAGCACGTTGATATCATTGTGAGAACCTGCCATGCCGAAGAAAGAATGCCATATCCAAAGATCTTGTGATGCCACCGCTTCTAATATGACAGTGCACCCGTTAACATGCCCCTTGTACTGGCCCTGCCAAGCAAATGGACAGTTCTTCCACTCCCAGTGCATACAATCTATGCTGCCAAGCATACCTGGAAATCCTCTAGCTGCGTTGGTCGCCAACAATCTCTCTGTATCAGCGGCAGTTGGCTGCCTCAAGTACTCTGGCCCAAAGACCTCGATCACAGCCTGGCAAAACTTGTACATTGACATCAGACATGTTGTCTCACTCATACGCACATACTCATCCACCAGATCGCCTGGAATTCCATATGCAAGCATGCGGATGGCCGCGGTGCATTTCTGATAGGAGGAGAATCCAAGCTTGCCAAGGGCATCCGTCTTGCACTCGAAGTATGGGTCATGAGCAACCACTCCCTCTCGGATACGATTGAACACATGCCTTGCCATACGAAAACGGCGACGAAATTTATCCGGCCTGAAGAGCGGGGTGTTGGGAAAGTAATCTGCATAGAGCAGGGCGTGGCCTCTCTCCCTGTTGCGGTTCAGGTTGGGAGCACGGCCAGGGACTGACCCCCTGTACCGAGGAAGCTGCCGTTGAATATGGTCGTGAACGACCAGTGCAGCCACCACAAGATCGTCATCATCCGACGACGAATCGTCCGATGAACAAAGGAAGTGATGGAAGAAAAACTCGTCTCCATTGTCCATACCTTTGTTAGCAAAAGGTCGAACACCTTGCGGTCGTGGTGGCGAAGAGGCCGCGATGATCACCTCGACGCAGCAGGGTGGTTGCCGGCCGGCTACAGGCCGCTCTGGAGCTCTCGTCGGAATCTGCCTCGGCCGCCGTGGTACATCGTCGGCAGTCGTGTCCGACTCTGCCACCGGCAAGGACGGCCACGGCCAAACCTCCTTTGATCGACGACCAAAACTACGGCGGAAGCGCGGGCGTGGTGGCGGCCATGTCGAGACGTGGTTTGGTATGGACGGCGGGGGGCTGCGCGGTGAGGAGGCGGCCGGAGAATAGCGGCGGCGGGGCGGGGCGGGGAGAAAGGGTGAAGCGTTGGGAGCGGAGGGACTGCTAGTGTCCCCGACAGGCGGGCCAGGGGAGGACAAGCACGCGCGTCCCGCTCGTCCGCGTCGTGTCCGTTTTACCCCAAAACCGGCGCAAGTTTGGGCCGGGAATGGGTCGAAAGCGGACACAAAGCGGACAAAAGTCCGTTTGCTCCCGCGCGCTGGGCCGCCTTTTTTGTCCCTTTTACCCCAAACGGACAGAGCCGGACAGGATAGGGTCACGCGGTGGAGTTGGCCTCATGGCACCTTGCCACCCTGTCCTCCCAAGTAGCCTCCTCTTCGCCAGTCCACCCAACCCCTCCTCGACCATCCCTTTAACCCGACCTTTCCCTGGTTTTGACAAACCCCTCCCTCGCCCCCACACCCACAACACTCAAGCTTCCACTTTGTTCCCGATGGTCCCCGCCTCCCGCTCGTTCAAGACTTGTAATCTTGATATAGCAAATGTAGATATTTATCAGACGCTTGTAATCTTTTGGTTTCAGCCAAAGCACTCTCCATCGCCGGATCTTCACAAGCTTCTTCTTCCTCCAGCAGCTGCATCGCCGTCCGAAATACTCCAAACATGCACTGAACCGAGAGTGGGACGGTCCGCCGAACCCACTGCCAATTGGACTAGATCTCTCTACAGCCCATGTCTCCCACTCATCTCTTTCTCCTCTTGGTTTGTCTGGCCCGTTGGAGGGCTCCGCCTGGCTGACATTTGAGAAGGTCTATTTGGTGATTGCCGTTGGAGATGTTGTAAAACACGCCCGAGCGACCGAGTAATAGCACACGGGATTAGAAAAATTCGACATTTACTTTTAAAACATTTTTTTCAGAACAGAATAATATTGTACGTATGTGAATTGAGAGAGAGTATATGAATACCTATTGGGTAGGATAATCGTTTTGAAAGTCAACACGTGTGAGATGACACGATCGAGGTGGAGCCTGGTCTGATCGTGACCCGACAGTATCTGCGACAGGCTAAGGGTTGACCGGCCGACGCGACAGCATGTCCAAAGTACCTGTTGTACATGGCAAGCACGAAGGCCGCAAACTTTCGGCAGCCGACACGAAGCCAGAGCGGGACTCCTCCTTTTGGCGACTGTTCTTCTACATGCCCCTCCACTCCTGCTATGTGTGCATGTCGCATGCGGACGATCGAGATGAACGCATTCAATTCACCGTGGACACAGAAGGCCGCCAAACATGGTGATCGTATCGTGGTCAGGCCGAAAGCGTGACCTCTTTACTGACGACGACGCACGAAATCAGCGTCTGACGCTGCACTGCAGAGGCATGACACTGCCGAGGTGCATGCAGTTATTTATTTTTGCTCGTGATTTCCCTTGTTTTCCTACTTTTGTTACAAGATCTTTGTTGCACGCACTGGGCTAAACTGTGCCGACGTCGGTGCGTGCGTGTGTGTCGTCGTCTGGCCAACAGCGCACGTAGGGCGGGCGGGCAGGAGGAACCGGAGGGCGTCACGTCACGTCTGCCGCCGGTGCAGCCGTACGGCGGTGCAACATGGAGTTAAGCGCAACCAGACCGACGGATCAACCACCGCCTAATCAACGCCATGCATAAACCACAAGAGAACAAAATAGCTAGGCTGCATGCATGCATGCATGAACTATCTAGCGTGCATCGCTTTCACCAGTTAATTCAGATAGAAATGCATGGGCCGGTCGAGCGCAAGCTCGATCGTGTGGAGCACGCAGGCGTTGGAGGAGGAGTGCGCAGAGCCGCAACGCCCAACCGTAAGTACGCGTCCAAAAACGACGTGTGTTTACTTTGAAGGGGTCGGCCAAGATAGGCGAAACCCACAGCAACGCGCGTACGTGTCGTGACAGCGACCACACACGTCCACGGAAAAAGTCATCGGTCGAACGGTAACGGAATTACCTACCTCTCCGGCCGCGCCGTTGTCGTCGTCCGCGGTGGCCGGGCCGCCGCCGCCGCGTCCGAGCTGCGCCCAGAGCGCCATGACCTCGGCCTCCTTGCGCTCCATGCGCGCGCGCCACACGGACCGCAGCCGCTCGTCCCGCCGCCGCGTGTACGCCTCGTACATCCTCCCCCGCACGCCTCCGACCGCCGCGTCCTCCTCCTCCTCCTCCTCGAAGAGGCCGTTGCCCGCGACACCACCGGCGGCGCCAGCGTCGTCGTCGGGGGCGGCGGCGAGGACGAGGACGTGGGCGTCGTCGGCGTCGTCGACGAGGCTGCTGATCCTCCCGGAGGAGGCCAGGCGCTGCTTGTAGCCGGCGAACTGCCGCTCCAGCTCCGCGGCCATCGCCCACAGGTCCACGGCGCCGTCGCGCAGCGTCATGGCGGCGAGGCGGAGGACGGGAGGAGGGGTCTGGACCCCTGGTGCACGCTTCGGGTTGTGGATTTGGTTTGACTCTCGTCTCGAGGATCGAAGGGGAATTAAGGGAAGGCGCGCGGGAAGGGAGACGGGCGGGCGGTGGCGGACGTCGTGGGCGCATGCACTCGGTCAGATCGGCCGGTGTCGGTCGCGCCCCGCGAGGGCGTGCGTGCGGGTTCGAGTTCGATCGACCGTTGCGCGCCAGGCAAGCCAAGCGGGCTCGCGCGCGGGGTAGTATTTGTTGTTGTGGTGCGAGTCGATGGGGCTACGGGCTAGGTCCAAATGTTGGGTGACGTCTTTATTTTTTGCGGGCAATGTTGGGTGACGTCGACCAGAGCCACTTGTCTAGCCACATCGCGTATACGTACGTAAGCCATCCAACTATACGTATGTATCCGATCTAATTTGTTCGTCGCGAGCTCGCCGTCAACTCATCAGATGGATGGATGGATGGATGGATGGATCATTTCCTGACGACTTCGACCGATTGTTTTCTTTTTGTTGAAAAAACGCAGGAGAGCTGCGTATTTCATTGAGAAGAAACGGCTGACAGCCATTCGGTCCATCTATCGATCGATGTCTAAGGTCGTAGATATCTCCGGATAAGAACGCACCGAATCATGTGGTTATGCACAGTGGTATCGCTTTTTTTTTTTAAAAAAGACGCGTGGATAGGTAGTTCAGTCGAAGGAGTTTGCGTGTACGCATTCGGTACGAGGGGGTATAGATAAATTAACTAGCACTAATCGCGTACAGTTCTGCTAGTAGTAGTATTTGTCAGCGCTGAATTTTTCGCATGTCTCCTCATGGCACGGTGGCTCAGTGAGACCAGGTGGTACACCAATGTGATTGCCACATGGACATGGGAATAAAACAGACCTCCTATGTTAGCCTGGAGGCATGTTGTCGCAGGCAGACGACAAAGATCCCCGGCCGGCTCTTCTTCACCTCGCGCCGGCCAGTACGCGCGCTCTGTCTGTCTGGTGTTCCAACATAACGAAAATGGAACGTCGACGACGTACAGAAAATGAACAACTCGATCAGTCTGATGGAGCATTTTGCTTCTCGATCTTCTCTGGCACCTCTCTGCGATGCATGCACGCAGGCACGCATGCCGTGCAGTGGTGCAGGGGCGTACCCGATGCATGCATGCAAGCAGCCATGGCAGGCAGGGGCTGCCGTGTTAACCGCCGGGCAGTGCTTGTCCCCGCTCGACGCCGGCCAGTCTGCGTGACTACCTGAATGTACCACTGCCCGTAGCCCCTGCGACGTCGCCTTCAATAATTACCTGCCGCTGGAACGAGACAGAGTCACAGAGAGAACTGCCCGCCTGCGTGCTCTCTGCATGGACTGTACTGCGGCTGGGGACATGCAGCCAGGGCAGGGCCTGCCGTTAACGCGCGCCGCATTTACGCATCGCTGCGTTTCGTTGATGATAGATCGAGGCTGCCGTGCCGCCGGTCAGTGCGTGTCCCCGGCCGGTCTGCGTGACTGCCTGCGCCTGCATGTACCACCCGGCCGTAGCCTGCAACGTCGCCTTTTAGCGTGAATGGTTACTTTCTTAAGTGTTATTCCTACGTTTAATTTTTTTTGCAATATAGGTTATGTTACAGATACTTCTTTTTTTCGTCTTTCACCCTTTTGCAACATAGATGATGTTGCAGAAGGATTTTGCAACAAGAATGATGTTGCATAATGTTTTCGATGGAAAAAATGATCAAGTTGTATACGTGTTAGCTACTTGTTCGGGCTTCGTATGTTTGCAACATAGCCTGTGTTACAAAGTTGTGTTTGCAACATGCCCAATGTTGCAATTTGTTGGCCCGTCTCGCGTAGCGCTATGCACCACATGATTAAAATCAAATTGGATGTCCACGGAGATGGCGGATACCCGCGAGTCATCAGCCAGCTCATTGATAGTGTTTCCCATGTTTTTGTCCCCGCGTTTGCCGAATCATAGGCAACTAAAGTCGCTTTTACATTAATCGATTTGCTTCGGAGAGAAGAGGAGTGCCCCGAGGTTGAAACGGGGATGCCGCGACATCGATAGGGAGGTCTCAACGGGAATGGCAGGGTGGCGGTACGGTGGGCCGGCCGCATGCAAGGGGAGGAAGAAGATGACCCACCCATTGCATTTCAATCTAATGGTTGAGTGATCTCAAAAAAAAAATCTAATAGTTGAGAATATCAACCAAGAGCAAAAATACCAGGCCAATATGTACCCTTTTGTCTGTGTGTGTTATTCAAACTGATAGTCTCTAGGTCATAATCGTAAATAAGTTCAGGCTAAACCGTCAACCACGCTTTATGCGTCGCAAAACAGAAGTTTTTATCTACTCACTAAGCCTCAGTTTGTGGGCTGATACATAGAGTTGATTTGAGATTATTTCGCATGAGAAAAATTTGATGATTCCGTTTAGTATAGTAGATTAAATATCTTCAACTTCTAAATTCCATGGAAATAGGCTCAAACATGACTCGGGAGCTTTCAACCCTCCCGGGTGTGGGTTTTATGTGGTCCCCACATGTCATAGACCTAGCAGCATTTTCATTGCCTTAGTCTGCACCTTAATTGCTCATATCTTGCACGCGTTGTTATGTCACTACGTCATAGATCGGGCGAGGGACGAAAGGGTGGCACTGTTGTCAGCGTGTGTAGGGTGTTATCGATGATTCCTCATGCTATTGTGCTCATGTTTGAGGTTGCCTCTAGAATGTTGTCCAAATTAACTATGGTGACCTCTTGTTGCTGGTGGGTTCGGATGCCCGGTGTGCAGATATTATGCCACTGCCGTAGATCTAAGAACCGAGGCGACTGGATCTTTTTGGAAAAGGACACACCACGAAGACAAAATGTTAGTTCACTGAGTTATGATTCGGTACACCCCCACCCCAACCTAAAGAAAAGTTTACAGATTTCGATGCAGATTAATGTTAGAGGTTAGAAGTTACCCCTTCAATTAAAAAGATTAGATTATTCCGATCTCTTGATCCATTGAGAGTAAGGATTATTGTGACGCCCGGATATTTAAGCTACAGTAACCCTCTGCTAATGATGCCACATCAGCTCCGTTACTGTTGCTAATCCCGCGTTAGTTCAAAACAGTTCAAATTCAAATTTGAATTAAAGTCAAATGATAGTTTTCAAACATTAAAACTAAAATGTTCAAATTGTGCCAAATAATGCGTAGGTAATTATGGTGAAGAAACCACACTATCAAAAAAATGTTTAACTGTTCAAGATAAATAAAACTCTAGGTAAAACAATTAATTAAATGCCTTTTATATTATATAAAATTCTAAACTATTTTGTTCTGGGTAAAAACTTTTGTGATAGTGGGTTTAGTGACAATGCTAAATTGGGAGTTGAAATTATATTTTCACAAACTTAAAATAAATCGAAAAGTCAAAAGGAAACAAAAAAATAATAGAAAAGAATAATAACTAAAAAGAAAAAAACAGAAAAGAAAACGAACCCCCTGGGCCAACCGACCCAACAGGCCGGCCCAGTCGGCCACCAGGCCAGCTAGCCCCCCCAGCTTATCCCCACTTCCCTCGTGACCTAACCTACCCACGTCCCCACTCGCAACCCCACGTCTCCCACGCGTGCCGCCACCCACCGGAGGGAGACCTCCCACACGACCCCGCTGACATTGATGCCACACGTCACCCCTCCGGACTTCCCCGGCGCCCCGGTGCAGGTCACCATCGTCGACCTGGTCCCCGTTGGCGCCTCCCCCGCCGCCTCACGACCTCGCCTCCTCCCCGACGCGCCCCTGCGCTCGCCGCCCTAGACCCGACGCCCCCGACGTCGTGCGCCGCACCCCCGTGCCGCCTCCCCACCGGATCGCCTCCCCATCGACGTCGTCCCCGTCGACCTCCTCGACACCCGCTGCCCCGTGCCCTACGCTACCGCCGTGAGCCCCGCCTCTCTCCTCTCCGTCCCTCGTGCCTCGCCGCGCCCGTACGCGTCTCGCGCCACCGCGCGCGCTCGCGCTGACCACGCCACCCGCTCCTGCCCGCGCCGCCGCTCGGCTCCCGTTCGCGCTGCATCGCCCGCTGCCGCCCCTGCCTCGCTTCTCGCTTCTCTCCGGCACCGTACTCGCGTCGACCGCCGCTGCCGCTATGCTGCTCTACTGCTACTGCTCGATGCGGTTGCCGCTGCTGCTACTCCCTGCCTTTGCTTCTGCTGTCTTCGCTGCTGCCGCTCCGTGCGCCCCTCCCCTGTGCTCCTCTGCCTCCCGTCGACCGCCCCTGTACCAGCCTCGCTCGCCGCCTCGCCTGCGCCACCTAGGCGCGACGCCTCGCAGCCACGCACCATCATGCCGTCGTCGCACTCCGCACCTACCCCCTGCCGCCGCCACTTGTCGCCCACGCCAGCCCGGCGTCCCACCGCGCCCTCGCCGTGGCCTCGTCCCTGGCCGGTGCCCCCTGTCGTCCTGGGCAGGCACCCAAACGGGCTCGGCTCCAGCGCCCGCATCCGACACCCGCCCCGTTATCCACCACCGGAACCCATTATGGCCTCTGTGCCACTGGAGAACGGGGCCTACCCCCTGAGAATGAAAATGGAAAAAAAGAAAGAATAAAAATATATAATAAATAATTAACTTAATTAATTTTGTTTAATTAAACTAAACAACTAATTAAGCCTAACTACTTAACCTAAACCCTAATTAACCTAAACAGAGAATGACAGGTGGGTCCCACTGGACCCACACGTCAGGTTGACCAGGTCAATGGTCAACGTTGACTGATGACGTCATGTTGATGTCATGATGACGTTAGGAAACACTATTCTGGATAATGTTGATTTAAATAATTAAATAAATCCTAAAAATGATTTAAATCTTTTAAAATTAATATAAAATAAACCGTAGCTCGGATGGAAAAACTTTGTACATGAAAGTTGCTCAGAACGACGAGACGAATCCGGATACGCAGCCCATTCGCCCGCCACGCATCCGTAGCATAGTGAACATGCAACTTTCCCCCTCCGGTTCATTTGTCCGAAAACGCGAAACAACGGGGATATCTTCCCGGATGTTTCCCCCCTTCACCGGTACCACCTCATACCGCGTTAGGGCACCCCTAGCACCGATTCTTGTCATGTCATGCATCTCTATACATATGTTTGCTTAATATTATTGTTTCTTCCCCCTTGAAAGTGCTAGTGATCGACTAGAGGGGGGGGGGGGTGAATAGGCGATTTTTGTGAAAGTCTTCAAAACACGTAAGTTTCAAAGACAAACGATAGAAATAAACCTATTACCATGCAGCGGAAGGTAGACTACCCTAGGCAAACCATAGTCAAGTATTCAATGAAGTGAAAGCACAATGACTAATAGCAGCTAGGCAGTAAGGATCAGGTAGGAAGATATAGTGAAGCCAATCAGAACAAGCAGTCACTCAATGAAGACAAAAGATAATGCAATCATGCAATGACTTCACAAGGACCAACAGTAAGTAAAGGGAGGGGAAGGATGAAACCAGTGACTCGTTGAAGACAATGATTTGTTTGACCAGTTCCAGTTGCTGTGACAGCTGTACGTCTGGTTAGGGAGGCTGAGATTCAACTCAGAAGACCTCGTCTTCACCTTATTCCCCTTGAGCTAAGGACACCCAGTCCTCGCCCAATCACTCTGGTAAGTCTTCAAGGTAGACTTCCAAACCTTCACAGACTTCGTTCACCGGCGATCCACAATGACTCTTGGATGCTCAGAACGCGATGCCTAACCGGCTGGAGGATTCACAGTCCTCAAGTGTAATAAGTCTTCAGATCACACAGACAGGAAGACTTAAGTGATGCCTAACACTCTTTGGCTCTGGGTGGTTAGGGCTTTATCCTCTCAAGGAATTCTCTCTCAAAGGCTTTGAGGTGGGTTGCTCTCAAACGACAAAAGCCGTGCTTTAACTCTGAGCTGCCAATCATTTATGGTTGTAGGGGGTGGGCTATTTATAGCCACTGGGCAACCCGACCTGATTTGTCCGAAATGACCCTGGGTCACTAAGGAACTGACACGTGTTCCAACAGTCAGATTTCAAACACACACGACAACTTTACTTGGGCTACAAGCAAAGCTGACTTATCCAACTCTGGACAAGATTTGCTCTCATAGTCTTCACTCGAAGACATAGGATTTTGGTTAAGCATCACTTCAGTCATTCTGACTGGTTCTCTTGGACCCCACTTAACAGTACAGTGGTTCCTATGACTCAACAAAGAAAAACACAGAACGACGAAACTGCTAAGTCTTCGCACTCCATAGTCTTCACGCGATGTCTTCTCTTGTCATAGCCTTCAATGTGAATGTCTTCACATACCACCTTTGACTTCAATGTCTTCATACATTTTTAGGGGTCATCTCTGGTAGGAAAACCGAATCAATGAGGGACTTCTACCTGTGTTATCCTGCAATTCTCACAAACACATTAGTCCCTCAACTAGGTTTGTCGTCAATACTCCAAAACCAACTAGGGGTGGCACTAGATGCACTTACAATCTCCCCCTTTTTGGTGATGATGACAAACTAGTTGAAATTTTCAACGGGGAATATAATATGTGAAATTGTAAAGGATAGGGAATTGTCTTCATAAGTTGCAAGGGCTCCCGCTGAAGATGTGCATATAAGTAATTTGCTTTTGGAATGCAAATGCACATGGCAGGTTGTACTTGTGGAGATCCTCTTCAACTTATGATGACAATTCATCATGCATGAAAAGTATGTGAAGATAATGACATGCATAATGAAAAATAGACGTCTGCAAAATGATCTAAGTGCGGAATTTATCGTCGCACATGCGGAATTTATCATCACATCACAGAATAGCAAATAAGTAGCAGACGACCATCGAGTTTAAGTGTTACAACTCAAAGAACCAAATGTATCAAAACGAGAGTTGTAAACACTAGGCAAAACATAAAGCAACCACCCATATGGACCCGCTTGAAGACTATCAAACTCATATGCTTCTCTCCCTTTTGTCAGTAAGGACCAAAAAGGTTTGAAGACATAGAGCATCTACTCGTTCCCATGAGGAGTAGGTGAAGCAGCAAGGTCGTCGGTGTTGTTCGGCGGTGCAGACGAACTCGGGGCAGTGTCGATGCGTGCAGAAGTAGGGAGCGGTGAAGTGTCATCGTCTTCGTCCTCGATCACTCTGGCATTCATAGTTGCCGCGGAGGAAGAGAACTCAGAGTCTTCAAGAGACGGAGTTCATCGCAGCACAGTCCTTCTTGGAGGTGTGGAGTCAAACTTGAAACGTTCAGAGAAGCCATCCTCTTGAAGATCATCTTCAGAACACATAAGCGTCAGCCCTTTCCATGTACGTCGACAGGTTTCATGGGCAACAAAGGCATTCTTGGTGGCAAGATTGCGAATGCGGTTGACATCCACCAAGAGGCTTTGCATTTGGCGCTTCAGCCAGTCATGATGCCTATCCTGTTTCTGATGAAGGGCAACCAGAAGCTCTCGGTCATTGAGAACACGAGATCGCTTCTTGGGCCGTTGGGCAATAGTGCTTTCAGTGGCTTCAGTGAGGGCACGATGAGGTGCACGTGTAGTACCAGCCAGAGGATAAACATGAGTGACTACTTCAACTCCTTCAATGTTTTGAGAGAAACTTTGATACTCAGCATTCTGAAGACTAAGATGCTCCTTGGCAAGCTCTGGATAGATGTCTTCAACGGACATATCAACGTCAGACAGAAAGATCCGATGATTGCGAGCAGAGGGCTGATATGAGACAGCTGAGTGTAGTTCGATCAGCCGCTGTCGGTGGGAACGACACCTATGGGATCACAAGAATCCCTACTACGGTTGCGGGGCACGGGGTCGTGAGAAGAGCGGATCAAACAGATAGCACACGGTTCGTTTATCCAGGTTCGGGCCACGGGGATGCGTAAAACCCTACTCCTGCTTTGGTGGATTGTATATTTGTGTTCTTGAGCTAGCTATGGGGCGTGAGGAGCTCCAAAAAGCCGAATCCTCCTCCTGGTCGCCTCGGGCCTCCTTTTATAGGAAAAGAGGTTGCCACAGTAGCACCAGGAGGTGGAAAGGGAGCAGTGATGTGAGGTTATCCCTCGCATTACATGACAAGGCGCATTTAATGCGTATTGCCCAGGTGTCCTTGCTTTATCGGGGACGGGGGAGAGCCCTGTCTCGTTCACCGCCGCTCCCTCTCGCGTCGACACGCGCCCTGGCCAGCGGCGCCCGCGGTGCCATGTAGGCAGGCAGGCAGCTGAGGTGGTGCAGTGGTGGGTCTCCACGAAGATCTGCATGCCGCCACACAGGTGCCTGCCCAGCTGGTTGGGTCGGCAGCTGCATGCGAACGGCGGTGGACGTTTGACTGGCGTGGGCCTGATGGTGGCCCAATGGGTGTTCTTGGCAAGGGCCTTGCCGGGGCCCCAGCAAGGGTCTTGCCGTGGCGCCTGCTGTCATCCCCAGCAAGGCTCTTGCCGGGGGCCTTGTGGTCCTCCTTGGCTGGGATCCCGCCAAGGATCATCATCTTCTAAAGGGTGTATCTGATCTTGAATGTCTTCACAAAGATCTGCATGCCACCACGGGGATGTCTCCCGAATCCTTGCCCCATGGGGGCAGTGGACTCAAGGGTGACTCACTCCCTAGGTGTGGGGCGAGCTGCCACGGCAAGGGTCTTGCCGGGTTTGCTAAAATCGCCTCCCGGCAAGGATCTTGTCGGGGGGGGGGGGGGTCCGCGTCATCCCCTTTGCTCTTTGTGGTATTGGTCTTGGCGTCTTTTTGCTTCCCCTGGGCTTCGGCCTTACCTTGGTTCACCTTCCTTGCCTTGCTCAGTGTGGTGGTGCCCGTGGCTCAGACTGCCCGTGCACAGTTATAGGGGTACAAAAAGTGTACCCCTCTTTTTGTACACCGACAGGAGCCCCCGGGCCTGGGCCACACGTAAGCGCAATCGCGTCGTTGGGCTAGGCCCAAAAACGGTGCGCAGGTAGGTGGGGCGGTTTTTACCGCGGAAGTCTCTTCACGTGTTGCGCTTCCCATGCTTCCCACGCGTGGCGCGGCGTGGGGAGGCGTGTGTGACGTGGGCGGCATGCGTGGGGTTGCTTCCCGCGGGCATGCGTCACATCACAGTTAATGTGAAAGGAGGCGGCCCGCGTTTTCCCCCCATAAGAAGGAATAACCGTGGGCGTGCTGCTCACTTTCTCCTCTTCCCTCATGCCTTTTCCGATCTCAGAGCCGCCGTTCCCTTTCTTCCTTCCTTCCTAAGCTTTCGCTGTCACCCGCCGCCGCTGCTTTGCCATCCCCCTTCCTCAGCCCTCTGAACTTCTTGGTCGCCATGGCTCCCAAATTCGCCAAGGGAAAGGGGTGGCTAAGGGCGCCGGGACGGTGGAGCCGCCGGAGAGCGCGCTGTCGGGGGACCGGACGAAGTCCGCCTTCTTCTTCCCCTCGACGGTTGATGTTCAAGAGCTCCGGGCCTCCTTCAAGCCCCTATGGGGAGTGAAGACGGGGGGAGAGGGTTCGGGACACCCGGCGACGCGCATCATTCCTGCCGCTTGCGCTGATCCTGCCTCAAATCGGTACCCCTTCTTCGTTGATTACTTTTCTTGCGGGTTATGCCCTCCTTTCTCCGATTTCTTCTGCGACGTTATGCGCACCTTCGGCTTTCGCCTCTTGGATTTTACTCCGAATGCGGTGGCGTGCATGGCTTTCTTTGCGCATCTTTGCGAAGGCTTTGCCGGGGTGCAGCCCAACATGGTGCTCTTCCGCCATTACTTCTTCCCTCGAATCCAGCCGGGAGGAGCCGTCTCCGGTTGCGTTACCTGGATCCCAAGATCCAAGGGGGCGTACCCGGACGGTCCCGTGAAGGAGAGGTGGGAGGAATGGCGTGGCCGGTGGTGCTGGATTGAAGATGAAAACCCGCCGGAATTCTGCAAGGTCCGCCGAGTGCCGCCGGTCCGCGGCAGCGATTGGAGCGATGTCGACGCTGCCGATGGGAGGCTCACCGTCGCCACCACCAGGATTCTCCGGCTCACCCAGGCCGGACTCACCCTTGAGATGATCGGGGCGGACTTCATCCGCCGCCGGATCGCCCTGTTGCATAGCAAGGGGAGGCCAGCTTGGCTCTTCACGAACCCGGCTGACATTATGCGACTCCGCCCCGGCCTCGATCACAACTTCACAGTGCTGGCGCATGCCCACTTCTGCCAGCGGCTTTTCCATCTTGATGTGTGTCGCGATGGCGAGGTCGAGCGGACCGGCAAGGCCGCGAGGGCCGCCGCAAAGGTTGGCAAGGCCCTCAAGGGGCCATTTTTCAAGCTGCCAGCAGGGGTGGTCCCATTGTGCAACAATTCGTGTTAGTCCGAGATCATCGCCATGATGCCGGACTGTAATGTGCATGGCCCTATCCCGAGCTGAAAGGAGCCGAAGGTCGAGGATGTGCAGCAATTCTTCGACACCCTGATCGAGGTGTACGTCAATGCCGACGTCGAGCGGTGGCTTATCATGGACACCACCCAGGCAGAGCTGGACTACATCGCCACCAGGGCGAGGGAGGCACAGCTTGCCATGGAGGCCAGCAGCGCCGGGGGCGTGGAGGACATGGCCGCAATGGTGGCGGAGGAAGAGGAGCTCTCCCGGTGGGCAGCGGCCTCCGGGGAGGTCAGCAGCGCCAACATTGGATCTCCGCTCGTCGAAGACGCGGCCGACGAGTCGTCGGGGGAGGAGGAGGACGCGGCGGCGGGCTCGATGCCAACCAGGGGAAGAGGGCGAGCCCCGCGGCGGGCTGGCTCCGGTGAGCCGGTCCGGCCCGGTAGGGCTGCGCGGCCTCAATTGACCCTGGAGGGGTCTGGGCGCCACACGAGGGCCACGGTAGCTAAGAGGCTGACGAAGGGCGCTGAGAAGAAGAAGACAACAGCCCCTTCCTCATCCGGACGCACACAAACCCCGCCGCCTCCTTCGCCTCCTCTGGCAGGCGTCGACTCGGATGATGATGCGGAGCTCCCTTTTGATCTTGGGCCTCTCAGCCCAGAGAGGAAAAGGAAACTGGTGGAAGAGGAGGAGACGGATGACGAGTAAGTTCTTTGTTCCTTACTGTCATTTCCATTTCCTTGAATTGGGTCACTTGTCTTGATCCATTTTTGCTTCCGTAGGGAGACAGAGACGTTGGCCCAGAGGGCGAAGAGGGCGAGGACCTCGGCGAGCAGCCAGCCCCCGGCTGGGGCTTCAAAGACACCACTGTGGTGCTGAGCGGCCCGGACAGCAGCCCCCAGCGTAAGTTCGTCACCCTCTTCTTACTCGACATGTGGTAGGTGCTCGATGCCATGACACTGACCTTGTCGGGTTTGCAGGAGGGAAGCGGCAGCAGGAGGAGCCACAGAGGGCTACTCCTAACACACCACCCCCATCGACTACGCCACCGCGAGGGGCGTCCCCGGCAAGGGCATCAGGCACGGAGCCCACACCCATGGAGGAAGAGGGGAACTTGGGCGTTGGTGGCTCTGCCACGGCGCCAAATGCTAGCGGAGAGGGGACTTCTGGTTCACAGCTTGGCACTGGTGAGTCGCATGTCTTTCGTCTCTGTTTTTCCCTTATTCTTTTCTTGGCTTCATTGCTCCCGTTGCTTCCCAGGCCCTTCTTCAACAGGCATGGAGGACGTGGATACCGTTGCTGGGAACATTGCTGAGGAGGCCGCCAAGGATGCTGCCGAGGACACCGCGGCGGGGGCCGCCAAGGCGACCGGCGAGGCTTCTGCCGAGGGCACCAGCAGTGGACCTGCCGGTGGGGCCGGCAAGGCCTCCGCCGAGTAAGAGGTGGTGGGTGACCAGCCTCCCTCCTCCTCAACCTCGAGCCCCGGCAGGTATCTGAAGGTGGGCGACGATCTCTTCATCCACCTCCCAGGGGCGTCAAGCCGGGCGCCCGCCGAAGGGGAAGTTTTCGACGGCGAGGTGCTTGCCGCCACCGGGCTCGAGGTGGTTGATGAGCCGGGGGTTGGTGGCGACGGTTCCCCAGAAGAGCATATTTTCCGTGCCATGGGGGCCAATTTCCGGAAGCTCCAAGTGCTCTACCGTGCTCGCCTGGACAAGTTCAAGTCCAGGATGGCAACGGTGGACAACGCGGAGGTGGACTTCAAGGCGCGCATTGCCGAGACGCAGACCTGGTTCCACCAGGCTCGCGAGGAGCAGAGGGCCTTCCAGGAGAAATTGGTCGAGCGCGATGTGGAGCTCACCATGAAGATGGCCGACATCGAGAAGGCCCAGGAAAAGGCAGCGAACTTGGCTGCCGCGGACGAGGCCGCCCGGAACCAGCATCAAGCCACCTTGAATTCCCCGGAAGAGGACCTCACCGCGCGCGAGGCAAAGCTTGCCGCAGCGCTCCGTGGCAAGGATGAGGAGCTCAAGGCCCTTGTCGCGCGGAGGACTCGCGAGCTGGAGCAGAGGCACAAGGAGGCACTCGATGCCCAGGCTCTGGCCCATGCCAGCAGGGTAAGGGAGTTGGAGGTGGCGCAGGACGAGCTGAAGGAGCAGGCGCTCAAGCTGTCCAACGAGAAGAACACACTCAACATCGCCTTGGTGGAGGCGCAAGGAGCGGTCATCAGCAGGCTTGGGGAGCTCTCTGAAGCGCAAAACTCCGTCAGAGACCTCAAGCTGAAGCTGGAGGATCTCGAGAAGATGCTGTCGGAGAGTAGGGCTCGGGAGGAGACCTTGACCAGGAGCCTGGAGGAGGAGAAGCAGCTGCGGGCGAACGAGGCCGCCTCCCACCAGGATTATGTGGCGGGCGAGAACAAATGGATCAGCCGCCTGGAGGAGGTCGCCGGCAGGGACACCTCGCAGTTGGCCACCATGGGGATGCCACACGTGAGGTACGCCCCTGAGCGCAGCGGGACCGTCAACACCAAGTTGACCCTGTTCTTCAAGGGCGTCCTCAGAGCCTTGGCGTATCTTCACTCCAACAGGGCGGCCACGCTGGCCGAGGAGGCCCGGCGACTCTGCCGGAGGGTCGTGACCAAGGTCCTTACCAAGACGGCGTATTGGAATCCCGATCTTGACTTCGCGGCCGCGATGAAGAGCTTGCCGGATGGTGCTGACCTCACGGTGCTCAAGGAGCGCATCAAGCCCATCACCGACTGCATCGACGAAATCAAGAGGGTGGAAGGCCAGCGCTGGGATTAGGCATCCCGTTCTTCTTCGCCCCTGCGGGTTCCCGACCAAGACAAATTTTATCTTTAGTTAGAACTGCAGCTATGATGTGATGTAATATAACTTTGAAGTACTCTCAATTTTCATGCATGTTATTTCCCCGTTCGATTCCTCTTTGTATGCGTGCCCTACATCGATCGGGAAGGTTTGCCGGCGCGGAAGCCCCTAGCGGCGTTTTGGGGACGGATCCCCATGGCCAGCCGGGTACGCGTGCTGCCGGACGAGCCACCTTTCCGTTCTGAACGCAGCCGCTCGAACTGTCGAGCTTGACTCGAGTCAGAATCGGGGGCGTTGCAGATCGTGGAAGGCTATTCTGCCATTCTCGACGCAGCCGCTTGAGCTATTGAGTGGACTCGAAACAGGCCAAGGGCGTTGCCGATCATGGAAGAGCCCCCTGGCGTGCAGGTTTCTCATACAAAGCAAATATCTCCGGGGGGAATAACCTCAAATAAGAAGGGTAGCACAAATAAGGGTTCAGTGCAACTGAGCTTCTGTTTGCGATCGCTCGAGTGTCGATCTTTTGGCCTCCTTTCTTATTCAAGGGTCATGAAGATGAAGGAGTGCTGGGCTAACTACTAGAGCCGATTCTCACAACTGCGCCCCCTACCTGGCGCGCCAAAGATGTCGGTGGGAACGACACCTATGGGACCACAATAATCCCTACTACGGTTGCGGGGCGCGGGGTCATGAGAAGAGCGGATCAAACAGATAGCACATGGTTTGTTTATCCAGGTTCGGACCACGGGGATGCGTAAAACCCTACTCCTGCTTTGGTGGATTGTATATCTGTGTTCTTGAGCTAGCTATGGGGTGTGAGGAGCTCCAAAAAGCCGAATCCTCCTCCTGGTCGCCTCGGGCCTCCTTTTATAGGAAAAGGGGTTGCCACATTAGCACCAGGAGGTGGAAAGGGAGCAGTGATGTGAGGTTATCCCCCGCATTACATGACAAGGCGCATTTAATGCGTCTTGCCCAGGTGTCCTTGCTTTATCGGGGACAGGGGAGAGCCCTGTCTCGTCCGTCGCCGCTCCCTCTCGTGTCGACACGCACCCTGGCCAGCGGCGCTCGCGGTGCCATGTAGGCAGGCAGGCAGCTGAGGTGGTGCAGTGGTGGGTCTCCACGATGATCTGCATGCCGCCACGCAGGTGCCTGCCCAGCTGGTTGGGTCGGCAGCTGCATGCGAACGATGGTGGAGATTTGACTGGCGTGGGCCTGATGGTGGCCCAACGGGTGTTCTTGGCAAGGCCTTGCCGGGGCCCCGGCAAGGGTCTTGCTGTGGCGCCTGCTGGCATCCCCGGCAAGGCTCTTGCCGGGGGCCTTGTGGTCCTCCTTGGCTGGGATCCCGCCAAGGATCATCATCTTCTGAAGGGTGTATCTGATCTTGAATGTCTTCACAAAGATCTGCATGCCACCACGGGGATGTCTCCCGAATCCTTGCCCCATGGGGGCAGTGGACTCAAGGGTGACTCACTCCGTAGGTGTGGGGCGAGCTGCCATGGAAAGGGTCTTGCCGGGTTTGCTAAAACTGCCTCCCGGCAAGGATCTTGCCGGGGGGGTCCGCTTCGTCCCCTTTGCTCTTTGTGGTCTTGGTCTTGGCGTCGTTTTGCTTCCCCTGGGCTTCGGCCTTACCTTGGCTCACCTCCCTTGCCTTGCTCAGTGTGGTGGTGCCCGTGGCTCAGACTGCCCGTGCACAGTTATAGGGGTACAAAAAGTGTACCCCTCTTTTTGTACACCGACAGCCGCATTATCCATGGAGCGTAAAACTTCAAGACAAAAAGATCAGATCCTGATGCAGCAAGTTGGCGGATGAAGAAGTCTTGTGCATTGAAGCATTTGCCATGAAGAATATAAAAGACCAAAGTCTTCATTGCACCTTCCAGCTTTGCATGTGGAGAATGTCCTTTGATGGGCCAGAGAGTTCGCCTGATAATGTGATAGATAGTGCGTGGTAGATACTCAAGGTCTTCAACAAAGAACTCCTTAGGATATGCAGCATCTGGAGGCAAAGGCTTCATCATGCTAAGCATCTGACTCATGTTTGGTTCAGACTTCTGAAAGATGCTCTCCGTAGCTGCACTGTGAAGCTGACAACCAGGTTCATAAAGATCTCCAGGAGTGGGCAGACCGGTGAGCTCAATGATATCAAAGGCTTTGGCTTCGTGACGAACATTGCCGGTCATCCACTCAAGGACCCAAGTCTTCAGATCTCTGTTGTAGCCATGAATGTGAAGAGTGGCATAGAATTGAAGCAGCAACTCTTTGTTCCAGTGCTCTTGGTCGGTGACGAAAGGCAACAATCCAGACTCTTTGAAGCAATCCAGAGCTTCTTCCAAGCAAGGCAGACCCGTTATGGCTTCAGTGTCAAGACGCATATGAGGGAAAATACGACCTTGATTGTATAGAATGCATGAGTAATAACTTCGCTGCGGATAGCTCCAAAACCGATCAGAAGATATTCTTTCCCTTGAGTAGGGGTTCTTGGCGCTATTGAAGAAGGTGTTGTCTGCTTTGAAGCCGTTGACATTAAAGGATCCGGGTGCTGATGCAGGACCTGGAAACCTGGGCAACCTTGGCATTGGCTTCTGTACCTGAGGCCTATGCTCAACGTGATAGTCAAACTGAGGACCAGCAGCAGGCGCAGGAACAGGAGCAGTAGCATCATTGGCTTCACTGAATTCTGGCACATTGGTTGGTGCAGGCTCCACATTTGCTTCAGCCATGACAACGTCATCGGCTTCATTTGTGTTGGTGGTGGCAGCCTCAAGATTCTCAACCTCCACTTGATGAGCTGGAGGGTCGGGCACAGACACGTTCTCCTCGAGAACAACTTCTTTAGTAATGGGGGGAGTAGGGACACGTTCTTCTTCTCGTGTGTTGTCGGCTGATGCAACCGGAATGTCTTTAGCAGCTTTAGCCTCAGACTCGGAGACATTCACAGTAGGAGTGGCATCTGGAAACACTTGACGTGCAACAGATCGGTGGGGCACTTCTCCTTCTGGAACACTCGAAAGAGGGACTTGAGACCTTGGTCCTTTGTGAAGCCCGCGTAACACTAGCGACGCCTCTGGAGACGGAGTTGGCCGGGCCTCAGAGTCATCTTCTTCCTCTTGCCGGGGTGGTGTGACTTGTTGTTGTGGGTGATCAGCCCATGATGCATCCTGAGCAATTGGCGTCAGAGGACGACCAATGCTGATGAGTTCGCTATGCGTAAGCACAGGCGATGATACCAAGTTGTGCTCGATCTGAGGAAGAACTGCATCATCTTCAACATTGTCATGGTGACCAATGTCTTCAGCAGCAGTGGGATCAGCTGCTGGAATGTCTTCAGCTTCATGAGCCTCTGTGGAAGCAGGCTCATGGACAGTCAGTTGGCGCTCTTGATGTTCAGCTGCAGGGCGAACCATGGAGATAGGTTCAACAACTAAGGGCTCTGTGGGAGCAGCCCGATCCTTCTTGGTCTTGCGCTTCTTCTTGGAGGGAGCAGCATCAGAGGCTTCAGGATGTTTCCTCTTTCTCGCTTCAGCCTCAGCAGTCCTCATCTTCTTCAGTTCTGAAGCGGTTGACCTGACCTTTGGCTTCGAGCCAGTCATGCTGGCTGGGAAGACAATGGGATGTGCTTCCTGCCTTGGTGCTTCGGGTTCGGCCACAGCTGGCTTCTTCTTCTTCTTTGCAGCCATCCTGGGATCAATGCCAGGACGACCAAGGGCCTTGCGCTTCTCAGCCTCATTGTAGGCTTGCACACACTTGTCAGCCAGGCTCTTCATGCGCTCATGAGAACCTTGAGCTTCTTCACGCTTCTTGAGAAAGGCTTCTTTGAGCTCGTGCACCATGATCTTGAAATTTTTGACCTCTTGCACACTGAGCTTGGCCATGTGCTTCTTGAACTGAGCTTTCTCAGAGTCGATCTTTTGCTTCAGTTCAACGATGCGCTGAGCTAGAGCTAGCTCTGAAGCAATGGCGCCATGGAAGGCGACACTGAGGCCAATTGGAAGTTGCAGATCTTCAAAGCTGAGGTTGGGTGTGTCAAACCACTCATCAATGAAGTTGTGGATGATTGCCACGTCAAAGAGAGGCAAATCATTGAAGATTTCTACTTCTTCTTTGCTCTTGATTAGTTGCTCAAGAGCGTCATCTGCAAGATCTTCATCGCTAGATAGATCAATGGCGTCGTTGCGCAGAATAGCAGTAGCAGTCAGTTCTTGGCTGGTGTGTTGCAAAGGCATCTTGACTCTCGAGGGCTTGGAGATACGTGACAAATCTTCAGACTGCACACTGTCTTCAGGAGGTGCAGTAGCCAGTGGCTTCGCCCGTGAGATTTTTGGTGCTGAGGCAGGCATTGAAGCTTTAGGCTTCTTCAGTTTCTGTGGCTTCGGCGGTGCAGGCGCTTCATCAGATTCAGCGTCATCTGCAGGCTCATCCACGGCTGTCCCTTGAACCATGATATGAGTGATGAGACCTTCCAGGTTGTAGAAGGGCCCAACAAGATTGGGTTCAGCTTCGCGGGTGCCATCGGCACGGGGAGCAGAAGGGCCAGGGTTGAAGTCTAGTCCCAATGACTTCTTGTTTTGCTTAGACGAATTCTTGGCAAATTGGAAGTTGCATTTGAACAGATTGTCGTCACGACACCATATCAATGACAATGGGTGTGCATCCGCAGGCTGTGGTCCACGGACCATGCAGGGATAGAAGCCTTGTTCAATGGCTTCATCTCTGGACCTGGGTTGGAGATTTCTATATAGGATGTCTCCCCATGGTCGCTTGATGGCATTTTTCTCAGCATATTCCTGGGTCACAAACCGGTACTTGAACCATTGTTCTGTCCAATATCTTCGAATCCATTGGATTCGGGTCTTGTGTTGATTGTAATCCTCTTCAGGATCTGTCTTGTAAAGCTCTGAGAGGTCATCAGGCAAATCTCTTGACGTTCCCCCACGACACTATCTGACACCCTTCCTTACTGATTTCTCTGCAGCCATGAACTTCAAACTGAATGGCTTCAACACGTTCAAAGGTTTCAAAGGCTTTCGCTTGCTGGACAAACAGGAACTGGCTTCGGGAGAATTTATATGATGCTGTAAGAATTCTGCAAATGAATGCAGACTATGAGAACCAAGGGATTCTCCCACGGACATGTACCTGTGACAGCATTAAGGTGCGAGGGAAGGGGAAGAGGTCATATGCATTCTCAGAAGATTTTGAAGATAAATCAGTTTAGAAGACATTGACCTCATCGTGCGAAGACATTCACTCATAGATAAGGCGTTGGTTCCAGATTTGTACGAATCCATGGATCAGTACAAGTGAGGAATCTAACTACTTTGTGAAGCATAAGTGAACATACTAGGCATATTATGAGATGCAGTATGAAATAGATCCAACTTGTGTGAACAGAAACTGCTTGAGGTAGAAAGTGATGAATCTATAGGATCAAAGGGGCCGTAAAAAGGAAGTTTTATTTACCACATGAAGAACTGCTAGACAGAGTGGAAGAGGAGGCCGAGCAGTTCGATCGTCCGTGCCCTAACTTGGCGACGGAGGACACCTACGGCGACGGCGGAGAAGACGATGTCCGCGGCCGGCGTGAAGACGGTGTCGGAGAGGTCGCGGCAGCTTAGAGCTTCGTCGCCGACGTCGTCGAGGGCTAGCGGTGGCGCTAGGGTTTGTGCGAGAGTGGAAGAAAGGATAATGACTATGGTGAGACGTGTATTTATAGGGACAGGGATGGCACAGTGTTATTACACAGGTGCCCCTGGCGATTCACATCTGAAGGACACGTGGCCATCATGCAACATATCGGAGGTTGTTCCACATTCCCACGCATGCCTGGATTGTCGGGTGGTCGTTCCCACTTCTCCGGGTTTCAGGTGAAGGAATTAGCATTGAAAGCGAACTTAATGTTTGTCTCTGTATCTTCTGCTGACAAGGACGCAGAGAAGACATTCGACAGTTTCAAGAGAATGCATATGATTTGGAGAGATAGAGTTTGAGATAGAAAGCATAGAGAGGTTAGGGTCCGATCACATTCACTTAGTTCAAAAGATTCAACAAGAAGACATAGCTATAAGTGAATGTTGTAGAGGACGGAACACTAGTATATATATATAATCAACATAGTGAAGATAATCATGAAGACAGGTTGAGATTGAAGCCAAACCAAATGTGAAGACATAGCAAATGCAACGCATGGGTGAAACACTTCAAACAGAAGAATTTGGTGGTGGCGTAACACACCGTATAGGAAGTATTAGACCCAGACACGACGCACAATTATCGTGGCGCTCCGAAGTCAAATTCCACATTAATGTATTCACACTTAGAATGTATGTCTTCATTGATTGAAGATATACTTTACTTCGTGTGTTGCACATCTAAGTCATCAATATGCATAAGTGTTAGGATGTGTGCCTGATCACAGGACATTTGAGGATTCCAAGATATTTAGCTCACACCGTAATTTGCAAAATCTCTTCTCATCCAAGGGCTTGGTGAAGATATCTACCAATTGCTCTTCAGTGTTGACGTGTATGATATCAATATCTTCCTTCACAACATGATCTCTGAGAAAGTGATGACAAATTTCAATGTGCTTTGTCTTTGAGTGATGAACTGGGTTGTTGGCAATCTTGATGGCATTTTCGTTGTCGCAGTAGAGTGGCACTTGCTTCAGATGAATGCCATAGTCTTTGAGTTTTTGCTTCATCCACAGAAGTTGTGCGCAGCAAGATCTAGCAGCAATGTATTCAGATTCAGCAGTGTTGAGAGATACACAGTTCTGCTTCTTTGAAGACCAACATACAAGTGATCGTCCCAGAAAATGACATGTGCCTGATGTAGACTTGCGATCCACCTTGTCACCAGCATAATCAGGATCCGAGAATCCAACCAGATCAAACTCTGAGCCCTTTGGATACCATAATCCTAGTGTTGGGGTGTAAGCCAAATATCGAAGAATTCGCTTCACAGCTAAGTGATGCGATTCCTTTGGTGCCGCTTGGAATCGAGCACACATGCAAACAATAAGCATAATATCTGGCCTAGATGCACATAGATAAAGTAAAGAACCAATCATGGAGCGGTACACCTTTTGATCGAACTCTTTACCATTGTCGTCGGGACCCAGATGATGTTTGGCTGGCATTGGCGTCGTGAAGCCTTTGCAGTCTTGCATACCAAATTTCTTCAGGCAACCTTTGAGGTAATTCTCTTGAGATATGAAGATGTCGTTGCGTTGCTGACGTATTTGAAGACCAAGGAAGAACTTCAGCTCACCCATCATGGACATCTGATATTGCTCTTGCATCATATATCCAAACTCTTCACTGTATTTCTGATTGGTGCAGCCACAAATAATGTCATCCATATATATTTGGCACACAAACAGTTCACCATCATATGTCTTCGTGAAGAGAGTGGGGTCGAGGGAACCAGATTTGAAGCCTTTGCTCTTCAGGAAGTCTCTGAGTGTGTCATACCAAGCCCGAGGGGCTTGTTTGAGGCCATACAGTGCCTTGTTGATCTTGTACACCATGTCAGGATGTTTTGGATCTTCAAAGCCAGGCGGTTGTGCAACATACACTTCTTCTTCAATCTTGTCATTGAGAAAAGCGCTCTTCACATCCATTTGATATAGAAGTATGTTATGATGATTTGCATAGGCCAGCAGTATGCGTATGGCTTCAAGTCTAGCCACAGGAGCAAATGTTTCATCGAAGTCAATCCCTTCAACTTGAGTGTACCCTTGAGCAACGAGATGAGCTTTGTTTCTAACAACTTGACCATGCTCATCTTGCTTGTTGCGATATATCCATTTGGTGCCTATTATATTGTGCTTGCGAGGATCGAGACGCTTAACCAGTTCCCATACATTATTCAGCTCAAACTATTGAAGCTCTTCTTGCATAGCTTGAATCCATTCAGGTTCCATGAAGTCTTCTTCAACTTTCTTGGGTTCAGATATTGAGACGAATGCGAAGTGCCCACAGAAATTTGCTAGCTGTGTTGCCCTTGAACGAGTGAGTGGACCTAGTGCATTGATGCTATCAATTATTCTCTCAATCTGTACTTTATTTGCGACACGAGGATGTACAGGACGAAGATTTTGCTCTTGCTGATCATTGTCATCGTTAGAGGGATTGTCTTCAGGCTGAGCATTGTCTTCAGGTTGATCAGGTGTGGAGATGATAAGTTCCTCTTTAGGTTGAGCTTCAGACGATATGATTTCTCCAGATCCCATAAGTTTGATTGATTCACTGGATGGAACTTCATCTAGCACATTTGGCAGGTGCTCTCTTTGTGAGCCGTTCGTCTCATCAAACCGCACATCCACTGTTTCAACCACTTTATAGTGAAAAAGGTTGAAGACTCTGTAGGAGTGCGAATCCTTTCCATATCCAAGCATAAAACCCTCATGTGCTTTTGGTGCAAATTTTGAAGTGTGATGTGGATCCTTGATCCAGCACCTGGCGCCAAATACTCTGAAGTAACTGACATTTGGCTTCTTGCCAGTAAGGAGCTCATAGGATGTCTTGTTCAGAAGCTTGTGAAGATAAACACGGTTGATGATATGGCATGCAATATCAATGGCTTCCGGCCAGAATTTTCTTGGAGTCTTGTATTCATCAAGCATCGTCCGGGCCATCTCAATAAGTGTTCTGTTCTTGCATTCGACGACGCCATTCTGCTGTGGCATGTACGGAGCTGAGAATTCATGTGTGATGCCTAAGGTATCAAGATATGTATCTAGGCTAGTGTTCTTGAATTTAGTGCCATTGTCACTTCTGATGTTGTTTATCTTGGCGCCATAGTTGTTCATTGCTCGACTGGCGAAGCGTCTGAAGACATCCTGCACTTCAGTCTTGTAGAGGATTATATGCACCCAAGTTATCTTGAATAATCATCAACAATGACAAAGCCATAGAGACAAGCAGTAGTAGTAAGAGTTGAGTAATGAGTGGGACCGAAAAGACCATGTGGAGCAGTTCGAAGGGTTGAGTCGTTGTCATGATTGTCTTCGAGGGATGCTTGGCCCTCGTCATCTTTCCTGCTTCACAGGCACCGCATAAGTGATCCTTCTTGAACTTGACGCCCTTGATGCCTATGACATGCTTCTTCCTTGCAAGGGTGTGGAGGTTCCTCATGCCAGCATGCCCTAGCCTTCTATGCCAGAGCCAACATTCAGAAGCTTTTGCTAGAAGACATACTGCAAGTTGTGGTCCTGCTGAGAAATCTACCACGTACAAATCATCTTTCCGATACCCTTCAAACACTAGAGACTTGTCATATTCCATTAGTACAAGGCAACGATATTTTCCAAACATCACAATCATGTTTAAATTGCAAAGCATCGAGACAGACATTAAGTTGAAACCAAGGGATTCAACAAGCATGACTTTATCCATGTGTTGATCCTTTGAGATTGCAACTCTACCTAGACCCAATACCTTGCTTTTACCAGTGTCAGCAAATGTGATGTGACTTTTGTCAGATGGATGTAAAGTTGAGTCCATGAGAAGGCTTCGCTTGCCAGTCATGTGATTTGTACACCCACTATCAATAATCCATTCTGAAGCAGCTGGTGTCGTACCCTACAGTGCAGTTAGGGGGATAGGCTTCACGAAGAGAATTGTGAAGCAAAAACATTTGACAAACCAGTGGATTATTAAAGCTTAGATCGAGATTAGGACTGATAGGGCAAGTAGCAAGCGATTCAGGAACAAAGTACATAATAAGACCATTTGGGCATTTGATCTTGCGCCCTACAAGATGTTTAAGGTCCCCAGCAATAGTGTCAGACGATTTTGGTTTTCGGCTGGAGACCTTTCCCTGCAAAAGAGAGTTAAGATTTCTTAGCCACCCACATCTTCAAGGGTGGCTTCGAAGTAATGAGTCTAAGTGCAGCATCTGAGAACTTTGGCTTTGGAGCCCTAGCAAAAAGTCTTGCAGGTGGACAATAGTACTCATAAGAATAAGCAGAATAGTTCTTGGTCTTATGAACATGGCGGTTTGATGAAACACGCTCATATTCACAGGCCTGAGTATGGTTTCCCTACAAAACATTTGCATTAGTGCGACTCAGGTGAGTCCTCTGTCTGTATGAGGCCTTTGGACCGTATGAAGCCTGTGGTCTGGGGTTTGTCTTCTTCACCTGTGGTGTCATGATGACATTCACAGGAAGATTCTCCAAACACCTTTTCGGCACCCAGATCTTCTTCATAGGCGGTCCATTCCTGCAGTTAGTACCAATATACCTGGCAAACACTTCACCATTCTGATTCTTAAACAGTTTATAGTTTGCATCAAAGGATTCATCAATAACAATGGGATTAGCACAAGTGAAGCCAAATAGGGTGGATGGATCCGCTGAAGGTTCCTTTGCAGCAACCCATGTGGTTTTGGGATACTGCTCAGGTTTCCAGTAAGAGCCATCAGCATTCATTTTCCTTTCGAACCCAACACCCTCTTTCCTAGGGTTTCGGTTCAGGATCTGCCTTTTGAGGACATCACATAGTGTCTGATGCCCTTTGAGACTTTTGTACATCCCTGTTTCAAGCAGTGTCTTCAACCTAGCATTCTCATCAGCAATAGCAGTGGTATCCTCAGCAGAGGGGTTAGTTATCACATCAACAGTTGAAGATATTGCAATAGTAACAGCAGTAGAACATTCAGCAACAGAAGTAGCGTTATCACGCTCAATGCATTTAAGACATGGTGGTTCAAATCCTTCCTGAGCTGAACTGATCTGTTCGGCGCGAAGTGACTCGTTTTCCTTTTGAAGATCTTCATGAGCCGCTCTCAATTTCTCAAGATCTTGCTTCCTTTGAAGATAATCATAGGAAAGCCTTTCATGAGTTGTTGAGAGCGTTTCATGACGACTTTCAAGTTCCTCATACTTAACGTGAAGATTTTTTATGTCTTCAATTAAGGACTGAGATCGAGTCATTTCAGCGTCTAACAGATCATCGCTTTTGTCTAACAGTTTTTGAATGTGTTCCATAGCTTTCTGTTGTTCAGTTGCAATTTTAGCAAGTGTTTTGTAGCTGGGTTTGGAACCACAATCAGAGTCATCGTCACTAGATGTTTGATAGTGAGTAGTGCGTGTGTTTACCTTGGCACCGCGTGCCATGAAGCAGTAGGAAGGAGTGGAGTAGTCCTTGTCATTTGCATCGGTGTCGGTGATGAAGTCATTGTCTTCAGTGTTGAAGACGGACTTGGCAACGTATGCTGTAGCCAGACTCGCAACGCCAGAATCGGACTCCTCCTCAGACTCCACCTCCGCCTCCTCAGAAGCGGACTCCTCCTCAGAATCCATTTCCTTGCCAACAAACGCACGTGCCTTGCCAGATGAGCTCTTCTTGTGTGATGAAGACTTGGAGGAAGACTTGGAAGAAGACTTTGAGTATTTCTTCTTCTTCTTGTCGTCAGAGTCATACTCCTTGCTCTTCTTCTTCTTCTTGTTCTCATTGTCCCACTGTGGACACTCAGAGATGTAGTGGCTAGGTTTCTTGCACTTGTGACATGTTCTCTTCTTGTAGTCATGAGCAGAAGCTTCATCATTCCTTGAGCTTGATCGTGAAGACTTTCTGAAGCCTTTCTTCTTGGTGAATTTTTGGAACTTCTTCACAAGCATAGCAAGCTCCTTTCCAATGTCTTCAGGATCATCAGAACTGCTGTCAGATTCTTCTTCAGATGAGGAGACAGCTTTTGCCTTCAAGGCACGAGTTCGCCCATAGTTGGGACCGTAGATGTCTCTTTTCTCAGAAAGCTGAAACTCGTGTGTGTTGAGCCTCTCAAGTATGTCAGACGGATCGAGTGTCTTGAAATCAGGACGTTCTTGAATCATCAGGGCTAGGGTGTCAAACGAACTGTCAAGTGATCTCAGGAGTGTCTTGACGACTTCATGCTTGGTGATCTCAGTAGCGCCGAGGGCTTGAAGCTCATTTGTGATGTCAGTGAGTCGATCAAACGTGAGCTGGACATTCTCATTGTCATTTCTCTTGAAGCGGTTGAAGAGGTTGTGAAGGACACTGATTCTCTGATCTCTCTGGGTTGAGACGCCTTCGTTGACCTTGGAGAGCCAGTCCCAGACTAGCTTAGATGTTTCCAAAGCACTCACGCGGCCATACTGTCCTTTGGTCAGATGACCACAGATGATATTCTTGGCAGTAGAGTCCAGTTGAACGAACTTCTTGACATCAGCAGCAGTGACACCTTCTCCAGCCTTGGGAACGCTGTTCTTGATGACATACCATAGGTCGACATCAATGGCTTCAAGATGCATGTGCATCTTATTCTTCCAGTAGGGATATTCAGTTCCATCAAAGATGGGGCACGCAGCGGAGATTTTAATTATCCTTGCAGTCGACATAGCTAAAACTCCAGGTAGTTAAACCGAATCACACAGAACAAGGGAGTACCTCGCTCTGATACCAATTGAAAGTGCTAGTGATCGACTAGAGGGGGGGGGGGTGAATAGGCGATTTTAGTGAAAGTCTTCAAAACATGTAAGTTTCGAAGACAAACGATAGAAATAAACCTATTACCATGCAGCGGAAGGTAGACTACCCTAGGCAAACCATAGTCAAGTATTCAATGAAGTGAAAGCACAATGACTAATAGCAGCTAGGCAGTAAGGATCAGGTAGGAAGATATTGTGAAGCCAATCAGAACAAGTAATCACTCAGTGAAGCCAAATGGTGATGCAATCGTACAATGACTTCACAAGGACCAACAGTAAGTAAAGGGAGGGGAAGAATGAAACCAGTGACTCGTTGAAGACAATGATTTGTTTGACCAGTTCCAGTTGCTGTGACAACTATACGTCTGGTTAGGGAGGCTGAGATTCAACTTAGAAGACCTCGTCTTCACCTTATTCCCCTTGAGCTAAGGATACCCAGTCCTCGCCCAATCACTCTGGTAAGTCTTCAAGGTAGACTTCCAAACCTTCACAGACTTCGTTCACCGGCGATCCACAATGACTCTTGGATGCTCAGAACGCGATGCCTAACCGGCTGGAGGATTCACAGTCCTCAAGTGTAATAAGTCTTCAGATCACACAGACAGGAAGACTTAAGTGATGCCTAACACTCTTTGGCTCTGGGTGGTTAGGGCTTTATCCTCTCAAGGAATTCTCTCTCAAAGGCTTCGAGGTGGGTTGCTCTCAAACGACAAAAGCCGTGCTTTAACTCTGAGCTGCCAACCATTTATGGTTGTAGGGGGTGGGCTATTTATAGCCACCGAGCAACCCGACCTGATTTGTCCGAAATGACCCTGGGTCAGTAAGGAACTAACACGTGTTCCAATGGTCAGATTTCAAACACACACGACAACTTTACTTGGGCTACAAGCAAAGCTGACTTATCCAACTCTGGACAAGATTTGCTCTCATAGTCTTCACTCGAAGACATAGGATTTTGGTTAAGCATCACTTCAGTCATTCTGACTGGTTCTCTTGGACCCCACTTAACAGTAGGGTGGTTCCTATGACTCTACAAAGAAAAACACAGAATGGCGAAACTGCTAAGTCTTCGCACTCCATAGTCTTCACGCGATGTCTTCTCTTGTCATAGCCTTCAATGTGAATGTCTTCACATACCACCTTTGACTTCAATGTCTTCATACATTTTTAGGGGTCATCTCTGGTAGGAAAACCGAATCAATGAGGGACTTCTACCTGTGTTATCCTGCAATTCTCACAAACACATTAGTCCCTCAACTAGGTTTGTCGTCAATACTCCAAAACCAACTAGGGGTGGCACTAGATGCACTTACACCACTCTTCTCTCGCTAGACACCGAGACCGACACCGCTGCTACTCAGTACGACTAAGGTGTTGACGACCCCTCTCTCTTGCCAGAGCAACCAGGCAAGCCCCCCCCCCCTTGATCGCCAGATATCGCCTACTCTCTTTCTATTGCTTGCATTAGAGTAGTGTAGCATGTTACTTCTTTCCGTTAATCCTATCCTGATGCATAGCCTGTCATTGTTGCTACAACTGTTGATACCTTGCCTGCAATCCTACATGCTTAGTATAGGTTGCTAGTACTTCATCAGTGGCCCTACAATCTTGTCCGTCTGCCATGCTATGCTATCAGGACATGATCACTCGGGAGGTGATCATGGGTATATACATACATATATACATGATATACAAGTGGTGACTAAAGTCGGGTCGGCTCATTGAGTACCCGCAAGTGATTCGGATGTGGGGGCTGAAGGGGCAGGTGGCTCCATCCAGGTAGTGGTGGGCCTAGGTTCTCGACGGCCCCCGACTATTACTTTGAGGCGAAGCGACATGGTAGGTTGAGATCACCTAGGAGAGAGGTGGGCCTGGCCCTGGTCGGCGTTTGCGGTTACTTCAAAATAACACGCTTAACGAGATCTGGGTATTTGATCTAAGTCTGGCTACTAGCCTATACAGACTAAGCAACTATGCGGGAACAGTTTTGGGCACTCGACGTCGTGGTACCAGCCGAAGCCTTCGTGACATCAGCGACTGAGTGGCGCGCGCCGGGTTGGACCGCGTAACGCAACTTCCTTTGTAATGGAGGTTGATAGGTCTGCTCTCCGGCTGCCCACGCAACCTGCAGGTGTGTAATGGGTGATGGGCCCAGACCCCTGCGCGCATAGGATTTAGACCGGTGTGTTGACCTCTCTGTGGTGCCTAGGTAGGGCTGCGACGTGTTGATCTTTCGAGGCCGGGCATGACCCAGAAAAATGTGTACGGACAAAGGGGATCGAGCGTGTTGGGAAATGTGGTGCACCCCTGCAGGGAAGTTAATCTATTCGAATAGCCATGATCTTCAGTAATAGGACGACTTGGAGTTGTACCTTGACCTTATGACAACTAAAACCGTATACTTAATAAAACACACCCTTCCAAGTGCCAGATACAACCGATGATCGCTCTCTCACAGGGCGACGAGGGGAGGATCATCAGTTAGGATTATGCTATGCGATGCTACTTGGTGAACTTACCATCTACTCTCTTCTACATGCTGCAAGATGGAGGCTGCCAGAAGCGTAGTCTTTGATAGGACTAGCTATCCCCCTGTTATTCTGGCATTCTGCAGTTCAGTCCACATATGTTACCCCTTCTTCATTTGATACCAATGCATACATATGTAGTGTAGTTCCTTGCTTGCGAGTACTTTGGATGAGTACTCATGGTTGCTTTGCTCCCCCTTTCCCCCCTTTCCTTTACCCGATTGTTGCGACCAGACGTTGGAGTCCAGGAGCCAGACGCCACCATTGATGATGACTCCTACTACACTGGGTGCCTACTGCTATGTGTAGCCCGCTAACGATGACCAGGAGTAGTTTAGGAGGATCCCAGGCAGGAGGCCTGCGCCTCTTTTGATCTGTATCCCAGTTTGTGCTAGCCTTCTGAAAGTGCTAGTTATCGACTAGAGGGGGGTGAATAGGCAATTTTTATGAAAGTCTTCAAAACATGGAAGTTTGGAAGACAATCGATAGAAATGAACCTATTAACATGCAGCGGAAGGTAGACTACACTAGGCAAGCCATAGTCAAGTATTCAATGAAGTGAAAGCACAAAGACTAATAGCAGCTAGGCAGTATGGATCAGGATGGAAGACAGTATGAAGCCAATCAGAACAAGCAGTCACACAGTAAAGACAAATAGATAATGCAAACAGGCAATGACTTCACAAGGACCAACTGTAAATAAGGAGATGGGAAGGATAGAACCAGTTGCTCGTTGAAGACAATGATTTGTTAGACCAGTTCTAGTTGCTGTGACAACTATACGTCTAGTTAGGGAGGCTGAGATTTAACTCAGAAGACCGTGTCTTCACCTTATTCCCCTTGAGCTAAGGACACCCAGTCCTCGCCCAATCACTCTGGTAAGTCTTCAAGGTAGACATCCAAACCTTCACAGACTTCGTTCACCGGCGATCCACAATGACTCTTGGATGCTCAGAACGCGACGCCTAACCGGCTGGAGGATTCATAGTCCTCAAGTGTAACAAGTCTTCAGATCACACAGACAGGAAGACTTCAGTGATGCCTAACACTCTTTGGCTCTGGGTGTTTAGGCCTTTGTCCTTGCAAAGATTTCTCTCTCAAAGGCTTCGAGGTGGGTTGCTCTCAAACGATAAAAGCCGTGCACTAACTCTGAGCAGCCAACCAATTTATGGTGTAGGGGGTGGCCTATTTATAGCCACTAGGCAACCCGACCTGATTTGTCCGAAATGACCCTGGGTCACTAAGGAACTGACACATGTTCCAATGGTCAGATTTCAAACACACACGACAACTTTACTTGGGCTACAAGTAAAGCTGACTCATCCAACTCTGGATAAGATTTGCTCTCATTATCTTCGCTCGAAGACATAGGATTTTGGTTAAGCATCACTTCAGTCACTCTGACTTTGTTCATTGGGACCCCACTTAACAGTACGGTGGTTCCTATGACTCAACAAAGAAGAAAAGGAAACAGCGAAACAATTAAGTCTTCGCGCTCCATAGTCTTCACGCGATGTCTTCTCTTGTCATAGTCTTCAATGTGAATATCTTCACATACCACCTTTGTCTTCAATGTCTTCATACATTTTTAGGGGTCATCTCCGGTAGGAAAACCGAATCAATGAGGGACTACTACCTGTGTTATCCTGCAATTCTCACAAACACATTAGTCCCTCAACCAGGTTTGTCATCAATACTCCAAAACCAACTAGGGGTGGCACTAGATGCACTTACAATCTCCCCCTTTTTGGTGATTGATGACAAACTGGTTGAAGTTTTCAATGGGGATAAAAGTATGTGAAATTGTAAAGGATTTAGGTATTGTCTTAGTAAGTAGCAGAAAGGCTCCCCCTGAAGATGTGCATATAAGTATTTTTCTTTTGAATGCAAATGCACATGGCAGGTTGTACTTGCGGAGCTCCTCTTCTACTTATGAAGACAATTCATCATGCATGAAAGGATATAACGAAGATAATGACATGCATAAAGAAAAATGGATGACTGCAAAATGACTTCGTGCGAAATTTATCGTCGCACATGCCGAATTTATCATTGCATAACATAGTGTCAAAAAGGTAGCAGACGGCCATCAAGTTTAACTGTTACAACTCAAAACCAACCAAATGTATCAAAAGAGAGAGTTGTAAGCACTTGGAAAATGTAGCAAAAGTATAGCAACCACCCATATGGACCCGCTTGAAGACTATCAACTCATATGCTTCTCCCCCTTTTGTCAGCAATGACCAAAAAGGTTTGAAGACATAGAGCTTGCTACTTGTTCCCATGTGGAGTAGGCGATGAAGCAGGGTTGTCGTTGAGGTTTGGTGGTGCAGACGAACTTGGTGCAGTGTTGATACACGCCAAAGTTGGAGGTGGTGAGGTAGCATCATCTTGATCATCTATGACTTTGGCATTAACTGTTGCAGCCGAGGAAGAATAGTCAGAGTCTTCAAGTGAGGGAGTCCGACGCAAGTGAGCATTCCTTGGAGGAGTTGAGTCAAACTTGAATCTCTCTGTGAAGCCATCGTCTTGAAGATCAGCTTCAGCACTGAGCAATGTCAAACTCTTCCAAGACCTCCGACAGGTTTCATGAGTAACAAAGGCATTCTTGGTGGCAAAATTTCGAATGCGATTGACGTCCACCAAGAGGCTTTGCATCTGACGCTTAAGCCAGTCATGATGCCTATCCTGTTTCTGATGTAGAGCGACGAGAAGCTCTCGGTCATTGAGAACACGAGATCGCTACCGAGGCCTTTGGGCAATGGTACTTGCAGTGGCTTCAGTTTGGGTGCGAGGGACACATGTATTGCCAGCCAAGGGGTAAAGACGAGAAACGGCCTGAACTCCTTCAATGGGCTAGGTGAAGCTTTGACGATCGACATTGTGAAGATAAATTGGCTCCTTTGCAGGCTTTGGGTAAATGGCTTCGACAGACAGATCAACCTCTGGCAAGAATATAAGGTGATTGCACGCAGACGGCTGATAGTTGATAGCAGAGTGAAGCTTGATGAGGCGCATTACCCATGGAGCATAGAACTTCAGACCAAAGATGTTGGAGCCAGATGCAGCCAACTGCCTCATGAAAAAGTCTTGAGCATTGAAGCTGATGCCATTGAAGATAGAGAAAACCAAAGTCTTCATTGCTCCTTCAAGCTTCGCTGCAGATGAATGTCCTTTGACAGGCCATAGAGTTCGCCTGATGATATGATAGATGGTGCGGGGCAGATACTCTAGGTCTTCAACAAAGAACTCCGTTGGGTATTCAGCGTCGCGTGGTAGAGGCTTCATCATGCTCAGCATTTGGCTCATGTTAGGCTCTGGCTTCTAAAAAATGCTCTCCAAAGCATTCTGGTGTTGCTGACAACCTGGTTCATAATATTCGCTAGGAGTAGGCAGGGCTGTGAGCTCAATGATGTCTTGGGCTTTAGCTTCATGGTGCACATCACCTGTCATCCACTCGAGGATCCAAGTCTTCGGATCCCTGTTGTATCCATGAATGTGGAGGGTAGCATAATTGAAGCAGAAGTTCTTCATTCCAATGTTCCTTGTCAGTCACAAAGTTGAGTAGACCCGCATCATGGAAGCAGTCAAGAGCTTCTTCAAGGCAAGGCAATCCAGCAATGGCCTTGTAGTCTAGACGCATATGAGGGAAAATGCACCCCTGATTGTATAAGATGCAAGAATAGTAGCTGCGCTGCTGATAACTCCAGAATTGATCTGAGGAGATTCTTGGCCTTGTGTAGGGGTTCTTGTCACTGTCAAAGAATGTGTTGTTTGCCTTGAAGCCATTCAGATTAAACGATCCTGGTGAGGTTGCGGTACCTGGAAACCGTGGCAGCCTTGGCTTTGGCTTCTGTACCTGAGGCATGTGCTCCACATGATAGTCAAAATGAGGTCCGGAGCAGGCGGAGGAACCAGAATTAGCCAGCGGACGGTAACAAGCTGACCACGATCATATGGTTGCTCGATGGTATGTGGCCTTGGAGGTGGTACAGGAGCAGAGGCATTGTCTTCAAGCAGCGGATTTGCTTCGGGTGCTGCATTGGCTTCAGGTGCATTCACTTCTGGCACCACATTAGCTTCAGGCGCCACATTAGCTTCAGCCATGACAACGTCATTGGCTTCAGTGTTGAGGTTGGTGGCCACCTCAGTATTGGTAACCTCCACTTCAAGAGCTGGACGGTCGGACATGTTCTCCTCGAGAACAACTTCAGGGTTGGACGGGGGTGTAGCAACACGTTCTTCTTCTCCTGGTTCTTCTTCTTGGTCATCGGCTGATGCAGCCGGAATATCTTCAGCCGCTTTGGCTTCAGATTCAGGAATGTTCGCAGTAGGAGAGGCTTCAGGAAAGACTTCGCGTGAAATGGATTGGCGTTCTTCTCCTTCTGGAACACTTGACAAAGTGACCTGTGGCCTTGGTCCTTTGCGAAGTCTGTGAAACGCTAGCAACGCCTGTGGAGATGGAGTTGATTGGGCCTCAAGGTCTTCATCGTCAATCACCTGAGTGGTGACCTGGGTTAGGGGAGTACTTGGGGTTTCTTCTTGACAAGGGGAGTCTTGTGGGTGATCAGCCCATGAGTCATCCTGAGCGATTGGCGTCAATGGATGATCAATGCTGATTAGTTCGTTGTTCGTGAGAACAAGCGATGATACCACATTGTGTTCGATCTGATGAAGGACTTCATCATCTTCAACATTGTCTTGATGACCAATGTCTTCAGCTGCGGTGGGGTCAACAGCTGGAATGTCTTCAACTACTGGAGCCTCTATGGAAGCAGGCTCATGAACGATCAACTGGCGCTCACGATGTTCAGATGCACGACGAGCCACTGAGATTGGCTCGACAACAAGGGGCTCTATGGGAGCAGCCCGGTCTCTCTTCTTTGTATTTCTCTTCGTGGTTGGCGGAGCGTCGTCAGTGGTGTGCTTGGTCTTGCGCTTGCAGGCTTCGGCTTCAGCTGCCCTTGTTTTCTTGAGTTCCGAAGCCACTGTGGGGACCTTAGGCTTCGAGCCTGTCATACTGGCCGGGAATACAATGCGAGGTTCTTCCTGCCTTGATGCTTCTGGTTGGGCCACAACAGGCTTCTTCTTTTTCTTGGCAGCCATTCTGGGGTCGATGCCTGGTCGCCCCAAAGCCTTGCGCTTTTCAGCTTCATTGTAGCCTTGAACACATTTGGCAGCAAGATTCTTCATGTACTCACGAGAACCTTTTGCTTCTTCTTGTTTCTTGTGGAACGCCTCCTTGAGCTCATGCATCATGACCGTGAAGTTCTGGATGTCTTCCATGTTGAGCTTGGCCATGTGCTTCTTGATCTGAGCCTTCTCATAATCAATCTTGTTCTTCAACTCAACAGTTTTCTGTGCAAGAGCCAGCTCAGGAGCAATGGCTCCATGGAAAGAGACGCTGAGGCCAATTGGGAGCTGAAGATCATCAAAACTGAGGTCTGGGCTGTCAAACCACTCATCAATAAACTTGTACAGGATCTCCACATCAAAGAGGGGAAGATCATTGAAGATTTCCGCCTCTTGCTTGCTCTTTATCAATTGCTCAAGAGCATCATCGCCAAGATCGTCGTCGCTAGACAGATCAATGGCGTCATTCTCATTTCTCAAAACAGCAGCAGGAGTCAGAACAGGACTAGAGGAGTGCACGGGCTTCTTTTTCTTCTCAGTCTTGGAGATGCGAGAGAGATCTTCAGACTACACACTTGGTGCAGGAGGAGCAGTAGCCAGAGGCTTCGCCCGCGTGACCTTTGGTGCAGAGGAGGGCTTTGAAGCCTTTGGTTTCTTTTGCTTCACTGGCTTCGGTGGTGCAGGCGCTTCGTCAGATTCAGCGTCATCTGCAGAGTGATCCAAGGCTGCCCCTTGAACCTGAATGTGAGTGATAAGACCTTCAAGGTTGTAGAAGGGCCCAACAAGATTGGGTTCAGCATCGCGTGTGCCGTCGGCACGAGGAGCAGAGGGACCGGGGTTGAAGTCTAACCCTAGGGACTTCTTGTTCTCTTTGGCAGAAGTTTTGGCAAACTGGAAGTTGCGCTTAAAGAGATTGTCTTCACGACACCATAACAGAGAGGATGGGTCGGCATTAGCAGGATGAGGTCCATGAATCATGCAGGGGTAGAAGCCTTGAGCAATAGCTTCGGACTTCGACTTGGGCTGAAGACCTTTGTATATAATATCTCCCCAGGGGCCCTTGATGGCATTCTTTTTAGCATATTCGTCAGTGACAAATCTGTACTTGAACCATTCCTCTTCCCAATGTCTTCGAATCCATTGGATTCGGTTCTTGCGTTCTCCATAGGTCTCTTCTGGATCTGACTTGTATAACTCATAGAGATCCGGTGGCAGGTATTTAGCAATGTGTTCACGGCGCTGTCTGCCGCCCTTCCTGGCTGATTTTTCTGTTGCCATGAAGTTCAGACTGAAAGGCTTCAGAATATGCAAAGGCTTCCTTCTGCTGGTCAGACAAGAATTAGCTTCGAGAGAATTGATGTGATGTTGTAAGAACTCTACAAATGAATGCAGACTATGAGAACCAAGGGATTCTCCCACAGACATGTACCTGTGACAACATTAGAGATGCGAGGGAAGGGGAAGAGGTCATATGCATTCTTAGAAGATTTTGAAGATAAATCAGTTTAGAAGACATTAACCTCATAGTGCGAAGACATTCACTCATATGTAGAGAGTTGGTTCCAGATTTGTACGAATCCATGAATAAGTACAAGTGAGGAATCTAACTACTTTGTGAAGCATAAGTGAACATACTAGGCATGTTATGAGATGCAGAACAGGATAGATCCAACTTTGTATGAACAGAAACCACTTGCGGTTGAAAAGGATGAATCTATCGGATCAAAAAGGACTGTAAAAGTGTTTTTATTTACCACTCGAGGAACTGCTAGACGGAGTAGGAGATGAGGCCGAGCAGTTCGATCTTCCATGCCCTAACTTGGCGATGAAGGACACCTACGGCGATGGCGGAGAATATGATGTCTGCGGCCGGCGTGATGACGGTGTCAGTGAGGTCGTGGCAGCTAAGCGCTTCGTCGCCGGCGTCGTCGAGGGCTAGCGGTGGCGCTAGGGTTTGTGCGAGAAAGAGAAGTGGAAGAAGAGATAATGACTGGGGTGTGGCATGTATTTATAAGGACAGGGACGGCGCAACATTATTATGCAGGTGCCCCTGGTGGTTCACATCTGAAGGACATGTGGCGATCATGCAACTCATTGGAGGTTGTTCCACGTTCCCACACACGCCTGGATTGTCAGGTGGTCGTTCCCGCTTCTCCGGGTTTCAGGCAAAAAGGATTGAGCATTTAAAACAGATTTAATGTTTGTCTCTATATCTTCTGCTGACAAGGACGCAGCGAAGACATTCGACAGTTTCAATAGAATGCATATGATTTGGATAGATAGATTTGAGACGGGAGCATAGAAAGGTTAGGGTCCGATCATATTCACTTAGTTCAAAAGATCCAACGAGAAGACATAGCTATAAGTGAATGCTGTAGAGGACAGAACACAAATACATGAATATATCCGAATGAGACCAAATCAATATAGTGAAGATAAACATGAAGCCACGTATAATATTGAAGACAAACCAAATGCGAAGACTTTGCAAATATAATGCCAACAGAAAATACTCCAAACCAAAGTTTGGTGGTGGCGTTACCCACCGTATAGGAAGTATTAGACCCAGACACGGCGCGCAATTATCGTGGCACTCCGAAGTCAAATTCCGCGTTAATGTATTCACACTTAGAGTGTAAGTCTTCATTATTTGAAGATATACGTTACTTCGTGTGTTGCACATCTAAGTTATCAACATGCATAAGTGTTAGGATGTGTGCATGATCACAGGACATTTGAGGATTCCAAGATATTTAGCTCGCACCGCAACTTGCAAAACCTTTTCTCATCCAAGGGCTTTGTGAAGATATCTGCCAGTTGCTCTTCAGTGTTGACATGAATGATATCAGTATCTTCCTTCATGACATGATCTCTGAGAAAGTGATGACGGGTCTAAATGTGCTTTGTCTCCGAGTGCTGAACTGGGTTGTTGGCAATCTTGATGGCGCTTACATTGTCGCAGTAGAGTGGCACTTGCTTCATATGAATGCCATAGTCTTTGAGTGTTTGCTTCATCCAGAGAAGCTGAGCGCAACAAGATCCAGCAGCAATGTATTCAGATTCAGCAGTGGAGAGAGATACATATTTCTGCTTCTTTGAAGACCAACACACAAGTGATCATCTTACAAAGTGACATGTGCCTGATGTAGACTTGTGATCCACCTTGTCACCAGCATAATCACCATCCGAGAATCCAACTAGATCAAACTCTGAGCCCTTTGCATACCATAATCCTAGTATTGGGGTGTAAGCCAAATATCGAAGAATTCGCTTCACAGCTAAGTGATGCGATTCCTTTGGTGACGCTTGGAATCGGGCACACATGCAAACACTAAGCATGATATCTGGCCTAGATGCACATAAATAAAGCAAAGAACAAATCATGGAGCGGTATACCTTTTGATCGAACTCTTTACCATTGGCGTCAGGATCCAGATGACTCTTGGTAGGCATTAGCGTCATATAACCTTTACAGTCTTGCATTCCAAACTTCTTCAGGCAATCTTTGAGGTATTTCTCTTGAGATATGAAGATGCCATTGCGTTGCTGTCGTATTTGAAGACCAAGGAAGAACTTCAGCTCACCCATCATGGACATCTGATATTGCTCTAGCATCATGTATCCAAACTCATCACTGTATTTTTGATTAGTGCAGCCGAAGATAATGTCATCCACATATATTTGGCACACAAACAGTTCACCATCATATGTCTTTGTGAAGAGTGTGGGATCCAAGGAACCATGTTTAAAGCCTTTGCTCTTCAGGAAGTCTTTAAGTGTGTCATACCAAGCACGAGGGGCTTGTTTGAGGCCATACAGTGCCTTGTTGAGCTTGTAAACCATGTCAGGATGTTTTGGATCTTCAAAACCAGGCGGTTGTGCAACATAAACTTCTTCTTCAATCTTGCCATTGAGAAAGGCGCTCTTCACATCCATTTGATACAGAAGGATGTTATGATGATTTGCATAGGCTAGAAGTATGCGTATAGCTTCAAGCCTAGCCACATGAGCAAATGTTTCATCGAAGTCAATTCCTTCAACTTGAGTGTATCCTTGAGCAACGAGACGAGCCTTGTTTCTGACAACTTGACCATGCTCATCTTGCTTGTTGCGATATATCCATTTAGTGCCTATAATATTGTGTTTACGAGGATCAGGACGCTTGACCAGTTCCCATACATTATTCAGCTCGAACTGTTGAAGCTCTTCTTGCATAGCTTGAATCCATTCAGGTTCCATGAAGGCTTCATCAACTTTCTTGGGTTCAGATATTGAGACGAAAGCAAAGTGCCCACAGAAATTTGCTAGTTGTGTTGCCCTTGAACGAGTGAGTGGACCAGGTGCATTGATGCTATCAATTATCTTCTCAATCTGTACTTCATTTGCAACACGAGGATGAACTGGACGGAGATTTTGGTCTTGCTGATCATTGTCATCGTTTGAAGAATTGTCTTCAGGCTGAGCATTATCTTCAGGTTGATTAGGTGCAGAGATGATAAGTTCCTCTTCAGGCTGTACTTCAGACGGTATGATTTCTCCAGTTCCCATAAGCTTGATGGATTCACTGGGTGGAATTTCATCTAGCACATTTGGCAGGTGCTCTCTTTGCGAGCCGTTAGTATCATCGAACCGCACATCCACAGTTTCAACTAGTTTATAGTGAAAGAGGTTGAATACTCTGTAGGAGTGCGAGTCCTTTCCGTACCAAGCATAAAACCTTCATGTGCTTTCGGTGCAAATTTTGAAGTGTGATGTGGATCCTTGATCCAGCACCTAGCACCAAATACTCTGAAGTAACTGACATTTGGCTTCTTACCAGTGAGGAGTTCATAGGATGTTTTCTTCAGAAGCTTGTGAAGATAAACACGGTTGATGACATGGCATGCAGTATCAATAGCTTCAGGCCAGAACTTTCTTGGTGTCTTGTATTCATCGAGCATCGTCCGAGCCATCTCAATGAGTGTTCTGTTCTTGCGTTCCACGATGCCATTCTGCTGCGGCGTGTACGGAGCTGAGAACTCATGAGTGATGCCCAATGTATCGAGACAAGTGTCGAGGCCGGTGTTCTTGAACTCAGTGCCATTGTCACTTCTGATGTGCTTGATCTTGACGTCATAGTTGTTCATGGCTCGATTGGTGAAACGTTTGAAGACATCCTGCACTTCAGTCTTGTAGAGGATTATATGCACCCATGTATATCTTGAATAATCATCAACAATGACGAAGCCATAGAGACAAGCAGTAGTAGTAAGGGTAGAGTAGTGAGTAGGGCCGGAGAGGTCCATGTGTAGCAGTTCGAAGGATTGAGTCATTGTTAGGATTGTCTTCGAGGGATGCTTGGCCCTCGTCATCTTTCTAGCTTTGCAGGCACCGCATAAGTGATCCTTCTTGAACTTGACGCCCCCGATGCCTATGACGTGCTTCTTCTTTGCAAGAGTATGCAAGTTCCTCATGCCAGCATGCCCTAGCCTTCGATGCCAGAGCCAGCATTCTGAAGCTTTTGCAAGAAGACATACGACAAGCTGTGGTCCTGCTGAGAAATCTACCATGTACAAATCATCTTTCCGATACACTTTAAAGACTAGAGACTTGTCAGATTCCATTAGAACAAGGCAACGATATTTTCCAAATATCAGAATCATGTTCAAATCGCAAAGCATTGAGACAGACATTAAGTTGAAACCAAGGGATTCAACAAGCATCACATTATCCATGTGCTGATCCTTTGAGATTGCAACTCTACCTAGACCCAATACCTTGCTTTTACCAGTATCAGCAAATGTGATGTGACTTTTGTCAGATGTACGTAGGGTTGAGTACATGAGAAGACTTCGTTTGCCAGTCATGTGATTAGTACATCCACTATCAATAATCCATTCTGAAGCAGCCGGTGTCATACCCAATAGTGCAGTTAGGGGGACAGGCTTCACGAAGAGCATTGTGAAGCAGAAACATTTGACGAGCAAGAGGATTATTAAAGCTTAGATCGAGGTTAGGACTGATAGGACAAGTAGCAAGTGACTCGGGAACAAAATACATAATAAGACAATTTGGGAATTTGATCTTGCGCCCTACAAGATGTTTTAGAGCCCCAGCAATAGCTTCAGATGCATTTGATTTTCGGCTGGAGACCTTTCCCTGCAAAAGAGAGTTAAGCTTTCTTAGCCACCCACATCTTCAAGGGTGGCTTCGAAGCAATGAGTCTAGGTGCAGCATCTGAGAACTTTGGCTTTGGAGCCCTAGCAAATAGTATTGCAGGTGGAGAATAGTACTCATAAGAATAAGCAGAGTAGTTCCGGGTCTTATGAACATGGTGGTTTGATGAAACACACTCATATTCATAGGCCCGAGTATGGTTTCCCTGCAAAACATTTGTGTTAGTGCGACTCAGGTGAGTCCTTTGTCTGTATGAAGCCTTTGGACCATATGAAGTCTGTGGTCTGGGGTTTGTCTTCTTCCCTTGTGGTGTCATGACGACATTCACAAGAAGATTATCTAGAAACCTTTTCGGCACCCTGAAAGTGCTAGTGATCGACTAGAGGGGGGGTGAATAGGCGATTTTTACGAACGTCTTCAAAACATGGAAGTTTAGAAGACAAACGATAGAAATAAACCTATTACCATACAGCGGAAGGTAGACTACACTAGATAAGCCATAGTCAAGTATTCAGTGAAGTGAAGGCACAACGACTAATGGCAACTAGGCAGTATGGATCAGGTTGGAAGATAGTATGAAGCCAATCAGAACAAGCAGTCACTCAGTGAAGACAAAAGATAATGCAAACAGGCAATGAATTCACAAGGACCAACTGTAAATAAAGAGATGGGAAGGATAGAACCAATGGCTCGTTGAAGACAATGATTTGTTGGACCAGTTCCAGTTGCTATGACAACTGTACATCTGGTTAGGGAGGCTGAGATTCAACTCAGAAGACCGTGTCTTCACCTTATTCCCCTTGAGCTAAGGACACCCAGTCCTCGCCCAATCACTCTGGTAAGTCTTCAAGGTAGACTTCCAAACCTTCACAGACTTTGTTCACCGGCAATCCACAATGACTCTTGGATGCTCAGAACGCGATGCCTAACCGGCTGGAGGATTCACAGTCCTCAAGTGTAATAAGTCTTCAGATCACACAGACAAGAAGACTTCAGTGATGCCGAACACTCTTTGGCTCTGGGTGTTTAGGGCTTTGTCCTCGCAAGGAATTCTCTCTCAAAGGCTTCGAGGTGGGTTGCTCTCAAATGACAAAAGCCATACACTAACTCTGAGCAGCCAATCGTTTATGGTTGTAGGGGGTGGGCTATTTATAGCCACTAGGCAACCCAACCTGATTTGTCCGAAATGACCCTGGGTCACTAAGGAACTGACATGCGTTCCAACGGTCAAATTTCAAACACACACGACAACTTTACTTGGGCTACAAGCAAAGCTGACTTATCCAGCTCTGGATAAGTTTTGGTCTCATTGTCTTCGCTCGAAGACATAGGATTTTGGTTAAGCATCACTTCAGTCATTCTGACTGGTTCTCTTGGACCCCACTTAACAGTACGGTGGTTCTTATGACTCAACAAAGAAGAAAAAGAACGACGAAACAACTAAGTCTTCGTGCTCCATAGTCTTCACGCGATGTCTTCTCTTGTCATAGTCTTCAATGTGAATGTCTTCACATACCACCTTTGACTTCAATGTCTTCATACATTTTTAGGGGTCATCCCTGGTAGGAAAACCGAATCAATGAGGGACTTCTACCTGTGTTATCCTGCAATTCTCACAAACACATTAGTCCCTCAACCAGGTTTGTCGTCAATACTCCAAAACAAACTAGGGTTGGCAATAGATGCACTTACAATCTCCCCCTTTTTGGTGATTGATGACAAACTGGTTGAAGTTTTCAATGGGGAATAAAATATGTGAAATTGTAACGGATAGTGTATTGTCTTCATAAGTGGCAAAGGCTCCCCCTGAAGATGTGCATATAAGTAATTTGCTTTTGGAATGCAAATGCACATGGTAGGTTGTACTTGTGGAGATCCTCTTCAACTTATGATGACAATTCATCATGCATGATTTGATATAACGAAGATAATGACATGCATAATGAAAAATGGACGTCTGCAAAATGACCTAAGTGCGGAAGTTATCATCGCACATGCAGAATTTATCATCGCATCACAGAATAGCAAATAAGTAGCAGACGACCATCGAGTTTAAGTGTTACAACTCAAAGAACCAAATGCATCGAAAGGCAAGAGTTGTATGCACTTGGCAAAAGTAGCAAAAGGTAAAGCAACCACCCATATGGACCCGCTTGAAGACTATCAACTCATATGCTTCTCCCCCTTTTGTCAGTACAGACCAAAAAGGTTTGAAGACATAGAGCGCCTACTCGTTCCCATGAGATGCAGGCGAGCCAGCAGGGTCGTCGTTGAGGTCCGTGGTGCAGAAGAACTTGGTGCGGTGTCGACACGCGCTGAAGTTGGAGGAGGTGAAGTTGCATCATCTTGGTCATCGATGACTCTGGTATTCACTGTCGCAGCTAAGGACGAATAGTCAGAGTTTGCAAGTGAGGGAGTCCGACGCAAGTGAGCATTCCGTGGAGGAGTTGAGTCAAACTTGAATCTTTCGGTGAAGCCATCGTCCTACAGATCAGCTTCAGCACTAAGCAAAGTCAAACTCTTCCACGACCTCCGACAGGTTTCATGAGTGACAAAGGCATTCTTGGTGGCAAGATTGCGTATGCGGTTGACATCCACCAAGAGGCTTTGCATCTGACGCTTGAGCCAGTTGTGATGCTTGTCCTGTTTCTGGTGTAGCGCGACGAGAAGCTCTCGGTCATTGAGAACACGAGATCGACTTCGAGGCCTTTGCGCAATGGTGCTACCAGTGGCGTCAGTTTGAGCACGAGGGACATGTGTGTTTCCAGCCAAGGGATAAACACGCGAGACTGCCTGAACTCCTTCAATGGGCTGGGTGAAGCTTTGGTGATCAACATTGTGAAGATAAATGGGATCCTTAGCAGGCTCTGGGTAAATAGCTTCAACAGACAGATCAACCTCTGGCAAGTACACAAGATGATTGCGCGCAGATGGCTGATAGTTGATGGCAGAGTGACACTTGATAAGACGCATTACCCATGGAGCATAGAACTTTAGACCAAAAATGTCGGAGCCTAATGCAGCCAACTGCCTGATGAAGAAGTCTTGAGCATTGAAGCTGATGCCATTGAAGATATAGAAAACCAAAGTCTTCATTGCTCCTTCAAGCTTCGCTGCATATGAATGTCCTTTGATGGGCCATAGAGTTTTTCTGTTGATATGATAAATGGTGCGAGGCAGATACTCTAGGTCTTCAACAAAGAATTCAGATGGGTAGTCAGCATCGTGAGGCAAAGGCTTCATCATGCTCAACATTTGGCTCATGTTGGGTTCTGGCTTCTGAAAAATGCTCTCCAAAGCATTCTGGTGTTGTTGACAACCTGGTTCATAGTATTCACCAGGAGTGGGTAGGCCTGTGAGCTCAATGATATCAAGAGCTTTGGCTTCATGATGGGCATTGCCTGTCATCCACTCAAGGACCCAAGTCTTTGGATCCCTGTTGTAGCCTCGAATGTGAAGAGTTGCATAGAACTGTAGCAGAAGCTCTTCATTCTAGTGTTCCTTATCTGTGACAAACTGCAAGAGTCCAGCGTCTCTGAAGCAATCCAACGCTTCTTCAAGGCAGGGCAGGCTAGCTATAGCTTCAGTGTCGAGACGCATATGTGGAAATATGTGTCCTTGATTGTATAAGATGCATGGATAGTAGTTGCGCTGCTGATAGCTCCAGAACCGATCTGATGAAATGCGAGGTTTGGTGTAAGGGTTCTTGGTGCTGTTGAAGAAGGTGTTGTGTGCCATGAAGCCATTCACATTGAAGACCCCAGGTGAAGTTGCAGTGCCTGGGAATCATGGAAGTCTTGGCTTGGGCTTCTGGATGGGAGGTCTGTGCTCGACATGATAGTCAAATTGTGGACCCGCAGCAGGTGGAGGAACCAGAATGGGCCATCGGACCATAACAGGTTGACCACGATCAAATGCCAGCTCAATTGTATGAGGTCTTGGAGGGGGTACAGGAGCATTGACATTGTCGTTGATATGGGCTTCAGGGGCCACATTGGCTTCAAGTGCTGCAGTATTGGCTTCGGGCGCAACTGTGGCTTCAGGTGCTTGCACTTCTGGCACCGTAGTAGCTTCAGGCGCCACATTAGCTTCAGCCATGACAATGTCATTGGCTTCAATGTTGATGTTGGTGGCTGCCTCAGGATTGTTAACCTCCACTTCAGGAGTTGGAGGGTCGGACACGTTCTCCTCGAGAACAATATCTTGGTGGGACGGGGGTGTAGCAACTCTTTCTACTTCAACTCGTGGTTCTTCTTCTTCATCGGCTGATGCAGCCAGAATATCTTCAGCCATTTTGGCTTCAGACTCAGAAACATGCATAGTGGAAGTGACTTGGGGCCTTGGTCCTTTGCGAAGCCTGTGTAATGCTGGTCACGATTGTGGAGATGGAGTTTGCTAGGCCTCAAAGTCATCGTCATCTTGCACGGGTGAGGTGACTTGTGGTTGGGGAGAACTTGGGGTGTCTTGTCGTTGTGGGTGATCAGCCCACGATGCATCCTGAGCAGTTGGCGTCAGAGGACGACCAATGCGGATGAGTTTGCTGTGTGTGAGCACAGGCAATGATACCAAGTGGTGCTCGATCTGAGGAAGGACTTCATCATCTTCAACATTGTCGTGAGGACCAATGTCTTGAGCTGCAGTGGGGTCAACAGCTGGATTGTCTTCAGCTTCATGAGCCTTTGTGGAAGCAGGCTCATGAACTATCACTTGGTGTTCTTGATGTTCAGACGCAGGACGAGCCACTGAGATTGGCTCGACATCAAGGGGCTCTGTGGGAGCAGCCCGGTCTCTCTTCTTGGTTTTGCGTTTCGTGGTTGGAGGAGCATCATCAGTGGTGGCCTTGGTTTTGCGCTTTCTAGCTTCGGCTTCAGCTGCCCTTGTTTTCTTCAGTTCTGAAGCCACTGTGGGGACCTTAGGCTTCGAGTCTGTCATACTGGCTGGGAAGACAATTGGATGCACTTCCTGCCTTGGTGCTTCGGGTTCTGCCATAGCTGGCTTCTTCTTCTTCTTGGCCGCCATTCGGGGGTCGATGCCTGGTCGCCCCAAAGCCTTGTGCTTTTCAGCTTCATTGTATCCCTGAACACATTTAGCAGCAAGATCCTTCATGTGCTCACGAGAACCTTTGGCTTCTTCACGTTTCGTTCGGAATGCTTACTTGAGCTCATGCATCATGACCTGGAAGTTCTGAATGTCTTCAACATTGAGCTTGGCCATATGCTTCTTGAACTGAGCCTTTTCATAATCTATTTTATGCTTCAGCTCAACAATTCTCTGAGCTAGAGCCAGCTCAGCAGCAATGGCTCCATGGAAGGCGACGCTGAGGCCAATGGGAAGCTGAAGATCATCAAAGCTAACATTTGGGCTATCAAACCACTCATCAATGAACTTGTTTATGATTTCAACATCAAAGAGAGGAAGGTCATTGAAGATTTCTGCCTCTTGCTTGCTCTTGATCAACTGCTCAAGAGCGTCATCGCCAAGGTCGTCGTCGCTGGACAGATCAATGGCGTCATTCTCGTTGCGCAGAACAGCAGCAGGGGTCAGTGCTTGGCAGGTGGGTTGCATTGGCATCTTCACTTTGGAGGGCTTGGAGATGCGTGACAAATCTTCAGACTGCACACTATGTTTAGGAGGTGCAGTGGCCAGAGGCTTCGCCCGTGAAATCTTTGGTGCAGGGGCAGGCTTCGAAGCCTTAGGTTTCTTCAGCTTCTTTGGCTTCGGTGGTGCAGGCGCTTTGTCAGAATCAATGTCGTCTGCAGGTTGATCCATGACTGCCCCTTGAACCTGTATGTGAGTAATGAGACCTTCTAAGTCATAGAAGGGCCCAACCAGATTGGGTTCATCTTCGCGTGTGCCGTCAGCACGAGGAGCAGAGGGGCCTGGATTGAAGTCTAGTCCCCATGACTTCTTGTTTTCTTTGGCCGAGTTCTTGGCAAACTAGAAGTTGCGCTTGAACAGATTGTTGTCACGGCACCATAGTAATGAATATGGGTCTGCATTGGCAGGCTGTGGTCCACGTACCATGCAAGGATAGAAGCCTTGTTCAATGGCTTCATCTCTGGATCTGGGTTGAAGATTTCTGTACAAGATGTCTCCCCATGGTCTCTTGATGGCATTTTTCTCAGCATACTCCCGGGTCATGAACCTGTACTTGAACCATTGTTCTGCCGAATATCTTTGAATCCATTGGATTCGGGTTTTCCGCTGATTGTAGTCCTCCTCTGGATCTGTCTTGTACAGCTGATAGAGGTCAGAAGGCAAATCTCTTGATGTGTTGCCACGACGCTGTCTGCCACCCTTCCTTGCAGATTTCTCTGTTGCCATGAAGTTTAGACTGAAAGGCTTCAAAGCTGTCAAAGTCTTCCGTCTACTGATCAGACAAGAACTGGCTTCAGGAGAATTTATATGATGCTGTAAGAACTCTGCAAATGAATGCAGACTATGAGAACCAAGGGATTCGCCCACGGACATGTACCTGTGACAGCATTAAAGGTGCGAGGGAAGGGGAAGAGGTCATATGCATTCTCAGAAGATTTTTGAAGATAAATCAGTTTAGAAGACATTGACCTCATAGTGCGAAGACATTCACTCATAGGTAGAGAGTTGGTTCCAGATTTGTACGAATCCACGAATAAGTACAAGTGAGGAATCTAACTACTTTGTGAAGCATAAGTGAATATACTAGGCATGTTATGAGATGCAGTATGAGATAGATCCAACTTGCGTGAACAGAAACTACTTGTGGTTGAAAAGGATGAATCTATCGGATCAAAAGGACTGTAAAAATGAGGTTTTATTTACCACACGAGGAACTGCTAGACGGAGTAGGAGAGGAGGCCGAGCAATTCGATCTTCCGTGCCTAACTTGGCGATGGAGGACACCTACGGCGACGGCGGAGAAGACGATGTCCGCAGCCGGCGTGAGGACAACGTCGGTGAGGTCGCGGCAGCTAAGCGCTTCATCGCCTGCGTCGTCGAGGGCTAGCGGTGGCGCTAGGGTTTGTGCGAGGGTGGAAGAAGAGATAATGACTGGGATGAGGCGTGTATTTATAGGGACATAGACGGCACAGTGTTATTACACAGGTGCCCCTGGCGGTTCACATCTGAAGGACACATGGCTATCATGCATCACATTGGAGGTTGTTCCACGTTCCCACGCACGCCTGGATTGTCGGGTGGTCATTCCCACTTCTCCGGGTTTCAGGTGGAAGGATTTAGCATTGAAAACATATTAATGTTTGTCTCTGTGTCTTCTGCTGACAAGGACGCAGAGAAGACATTTTGACAGTGTCAATAGAATGCATATGATTTGGATAGATATACTTAAGAAAGAAGCATAGAGGGGTTAGGGTCCGATCACATTCACTTAGTTCAAAAGATTCAACAAGAAGCCATAGCTATAAGTGAATGCTGTAGAGGACAGAAACCAAATCAGTACATTGAAGATAAACATGAAGCCATGTTAACATTGAAGACAAACAGAAAGTGAAGACTTTGCAAATGTAATGCCATGTGAAAAACACTTCTAAGGGAAGAATTTGGTGGTGGCGTTACCCACCGTATAGGAAGTATTAGACCCAGACACGACACACAATTATCGTGGCGCTCCGAAGTCAAATTCCATGTTAATTTATTCACACTCAGAATGCAAGTCTTCATTGATTGAAGACATATGTTACTTTGTGTGTTGCACATCTAAGTCATCAACATGCATAAGTGTTAGGATGTGTGCCTGATCACAGGACATTTGAGGATTCCAAGATATTTAGCTCAAACCGTAACTTGCAAAACCTCTTCTCATCCAAGGGCTTTGTGAAGATATCTGCCAGTTGCTCTTCAGTGTTGACATGTATGATATCAATATCTTCCTTCATGACATGATCTCTGAGAAAGTGATGGCGAATTTCAATGTGCTTTGTCTTCTAGTGCTGAACTGGGTTGTTAGCAATCTTGATGTCGCTCTCGTTGTCGCAGTAGAGTGGCACTTGCTTCAGATGAATGTCATAGTCCTTGAGTGTTTGCTTCATCCATAGAAGCTGAGCGCAGCAAGATCTAGCAGCAATGTATTCAGATTCAGCAGTGGAGAGAGATACACAGTTCTACTTCTTTGAAGACCAAGATACAAGTGATCGTCCCAGAAAGTGACATGTGCCTGATGTAGAATTGCGATCCACTTTGTCACCAGCATAATCAGCATCCGAGAATCCAACTAGATCAAACTCCAAGCCCTTTGGATACCATAATCCTAGTGTTGGGGTGTGAGACAAATATCGAAGAATTCGCTTCACAGCTAAGTGATGCGATTCCTTTGGTGCCGCTTGGAATCGGGCACACATGCAAACACTAAGCATGATATCTGGCATAGATGCACATAAATAAAGCAAAGAACCAATCATGGAGCGGTATACCTTTTGATCGAACTCTTTACCATTATCGTCGGGACCCAGATGGTGTTTAGCTGGCATTGGCGTCGTGTAGCCTTTGCAGTCTTGCATTCCAAACTTCTTCAAGCAATCTTTGAGGTATTTCTCTTGAGATATGAAGATTTCGTTGCGTTGCTGTCGTATTTGAAGACCAAGGAAGAACTTCAGCTCACCCATCATGGACATCTGATTGCTCTTGCATCATGTATCCAAACTCATCACTGTATTTCTGGTTAGTGCAGCCGAAGATAATGTCATCCACATATATTTGGCACACAAACAGTTCACCATCATATGTCTTCGTGAAGAGAGTGGGATCCAGTGAACCAGATTTGAAGCCTTTGCTCTTCAGGAAGTCTTTGAGTGTGTCATACCAAGCTCGAGGGGCTTGTTTAAGTCCATACAGTGCCTTGTTGAGCTTGTAAACCCTGTCAGGATGTTTTGGATCTTCAAAGCCAGGCGGTTGTGCAACATACACTTCTTCTTCAATCTTGCCATTGAGAAAGGCGCTCTTCACATCCATTTGATATAGAAGAATGTTATGATGATTTGCATAGGCCAGCAGTATGCGTATAGCTTCAAGCCTAGCCATAGGAGCAAATGTTTTATCGAAGTCAATTCCTTCAACTTGAGTGTATCCTTGAGCAACGAGACGAGCTTTGTTTCTGACAACTTGACCATGCTCATCTTGCTTGTTGCGATATATCCATTTAGTGCCTATGATATTGTGCTTACAAGGATCAGGACACTTGACCAGTTCCCATACATTATTCAACTGAAACTGTTGAAGCTCTTCTTGCATAGCTTGAATCCATTCAGGTTCCATGAAGGCTTCATCAACTTTCTTGGGTTCAGATATTGAGACGAATGCGAAGTGCCCATAGAAATTTGCTAGTTGTGTTGCCCTTGAACAAGTGAGTGGACCAGGTGCATTGATGCTATCAATTATTTTCTCAATCTATACTTCATTTGCAACACGAGGATGAGCAGGACGAAGATTTTGCTCAGATCATTGTCATCGGTGGAAGGATTGTCTTCAGGCTGAGCATTGTCTTCAGGTTGATCAGGTGCAGAGATGATGAGTTCCTCTTTAGGCTGAGCTTCAAACGGTATGATTTCTCCAGTTCCCATAAGCTTGATGGATTCACTGGATGGAACTTCATCTAGCACATTTGGCAGGTGCTCTCTTTGCGAGCCGTTAGTCTCATCGAACCGCACATCCACAATTTCAACCACTTTATAGTGAAAGAGGTTGAAGACTCTGTAGGAGTGCGAGTCCTTTCCGTATCCAAGCATAAAACCTTCATGTGCTTTTGGTGCAAATTTTGAAGTGTGATGTGGATCCTTGATCCAGCACCTGGCACCAAATACTCTGAAGTAACTGACATTTGGCTTCTTACCAGTGAGGAGCTCATAGGTTGTTTTGTTCAGAATCTTGTGAAGATAAACACGGTTGATAATATGGCATGCAGTATCAATGGCTTCAGGCCAGAATTTTCTTGGAGTCTTGTATTCATCGAGCATCGTCCGAGCCATGTCAATAAGTGTTATGTTCTTGCGTTCCACGACGCCATTCTGCTGCGGCGTGTACGGAGCTGAGAATTCATGAGTGATACCCAAAGTATCAACATAAGTGTCGAGGCCAATGTTCTTGAATTCAGTGCTACTGTCACTTCTGATGTGCTTGATCTTGACGCCATAGTTGTTCATGGTTCGATTAGTGAAGCGTCTGAAGACATCCTGCACTTCAGTCTTGTAGAGGATTATATGCACCCAAGTGTATCTTGAATTAGCATCAACAATGAAGAAGCCATAGAGACAAGCAGTAGTAGTAAGAGTTGAGTAGTGAGTGGGACCGAAGAGGTCCATGTGGAGCAGTTCGAAGGGTTGAGTCATTGTCATGATTGTCTTCGAGGGATGCTTGGCCCTCGTCATCTTTCCTGCTTCACAGGCACCGCATATGTGATCCTTCTAGAACTTGACGCCCTCGATGCCTAAGACATGCTTCTTCATTGCAAGAGTGTGCAAGTTCCTCATGCCAGCATGCCCTAGCCTCTGATGCCAGAGCGAGCATTCTGAAGCTTTTGCTAGAAGACATACGGCAAGTTGTGGTCCTGCTGAGAAATCTACCACGTACAAATCATCTTTAGGATACCCTTAAAAGACTAGAGACTTGTCAGATTCCATTAGAACAAGGCAACGATATTTTCCAAATATCACAATCATGTTTAAATCGCAAAGCATTGAGACAGACATTAAGTTGAAACCAAGAGATTCAACAAGCATCACTTTATCCATGTGTTGATCCCTTGAAATTGCAACTCTACCTAGACCTAATACCTTGCTTTTACCAGTATCAGCAAATGTGATGTGACTCTTGTCAGATGGACGTAAAGTTGATTCCATGAGAAGACTTCGCTTGCCAGTCATGTGATTGGTACACCCACTATCAATAATCCATTCTGAAGCCGCTGGTGTCATACCCTACAGTGCAATTAGGGGGATAGGCTTCACGAAGAGAATTGTGAAGCATAAACATTTGATGAGCAAGTGGATTATGAAATCTTAGATCGAGGTTAGGATTGATAGGGCAAGTAGCAAGCGATTCAGAAACAAAATACATAATAAGACCATTTGGGCATTTGATCTTGCGCCCTACAAGATGTTTAAGGTCCCCAACAATAGCTTTAGACGAATTTGATTTTCGGCTGGACACCCTTCCTTGCAAAAGAGAGTTAAGCTTTCTTAGCTACTCACATCTTCAAGGGTGGCTTCGAAGCAATGAGTCTAAGTGCAGCACCTAAGAACTTTGGCTTTGGAGCCCTAGCAAATAGTCTAGCAGGTGGACAATAGTACTCATAAGAATAAGCAGAGTAGTTCTTAGTCTTATGAACATGGCGGTTTGATGAAACGCGCCCATATTCATAGGCCTGAGTATGGTTTCCCTGCAAAACATTTGCGTTAGTGCGACTCAGGTGAGTCCTTTTTCTGTATGAAGCCTTTGGACCATATGAAGCCTGTGGTCTGGGGTTTGTCTTCTTCACTTGTGGTGTCATGACGACATTCACAGGAAGATTCTCCAACCACTTTTTCGGCACCCAGACTTTCTTCATAGGTGGCCCATTCCTGCAGTTAGTACCAATATACCTGGCAAACACTTCACCATTCTGGATTTTTAAACAGTTTATAGTTTGCATCAAAGCATTCATCAATAACACTGGGATTGGCACAAGTGAAGCCAGGCAGGGTGGATTGATCCACTGAAGGTTCCTTTGCAGCGACCCATGTGGTTTTGGGGTACTGCTTAGGTTTCCAGTAAGAGCCAGCGGCATTCATTTTCCTTTCGAACCCAACACCCTCTTTCCTAGGGTTTCGGTTCAGGATCTGCCTTTTGAGGACATCACATAGTGTCTGATGCCCTTTGAGACTTTTGTACATCCCTGTTTCAAGCAATATCTTCAACCTAGCATTTTCATCAGCAATAGCAGTGGTATCCTCAGCAGAGGGGTTAGTTACCACATCAATAGTTGAAGATATTGCAATAGTAGCAGCAGCAGTAGAACATCCAGCAACAGAAGTAGCGTTGTCACGCTCAATGCATTTAAGACAAAGTGGTTCAAATCCTTCCTGAGCGGAACTGATCTGTTTGGCGCGAAGTGACTCATTTTCCTTTTGAAGATCTTCATGAGCCTCTCTCAATTTCTCAAGATCTTGCTTCCTTTGAAGATAATCATAGGAAAGTTTTTCATGAGTTGTTGAGAGCATTTCATGATGACTTTCAAGTTCCTCATACTTAACATGAAGATTTTTTATGTCTTCAATTAAGGACTGAGATCGAGTCATTTCAGCGTCTAACAGGTCATTGCTTTTGTCTAACAGTTTTTGAATATGTTCCATAGATTTCTGTTGTTCAGTTGCAATTTTAGCAAGTGTTTTGTAGCTGGGTTTGGAACCACAATCAGAGTCATCTTCACTAAATGTTTGATAGTGAGTAGTGCGTGTGTTTACCTTGGCACTGCGTGCCATGAAGCAGTAGGTGGGAGCGGAGTAGTCCTTGTCATTTGCATCGGCGTCGGTGATGAAGTCATTGTCTTCAGTGTTGAAGATGGACTTGGCAACGTATGTTGTAGCCAGACTTGCAATGCCAGAATCGGACTCCTCCTCAGACTCCACCTCCGCCTCCTCAGAAGCGGACTCCTCCTCTAAATCCATTTCCTTGCCAACAAACGCACGAGCCTTGCCAGATGAGCTCTTCTTGTGTGATGAAGACTTTGAGGAAGACTTGGAAGAAGACTTTGAGTATTTCTTCTTCTTCTTGTCGTCAGAATCATACTCCTTGCTCTTCTTCTTCTTGTTGTTGTTCTCATTGTCCCACTGCGGAACTCAGAGATGTAGTGGCCAGGTTTCTTACACTTGTGGCATGTTCTCTTCTTGTAGTCATGAGCAAAAGCTTCATCATTCCTTGAGCTTGATCGTGAAGACTTTCTGAAGCCCTTCTTCTTGGTGAATTTTTGGAACTTCTTCACAAGCATAGCAAGCTCCTTTCCAATGTCTTCAGGATCATCAGAACTGCTGTCAGATTCTTCTTCAGATGAGGAGACAACTTTTGCCTTCAAGGCACGAGTTCGCCCATAGTTGGGACCGTAGATGTCTCTTTTCTCAGAAAGCAGAAACTCATGTGTGTTGAGCCTTTCAAGTATGTCAGATGGATCGAGTGTCTTGAAGTCAGGGCGTTCTTGAATCATCAGGGCTAGGGTGTCAAACGAGCTATCAAGTGATCTCAGGAGTGTCTTGACGACTTCATGCTTGGTGATCTCAATAGCGTCGAGGGCTTGAAGCTCATTTGTGATGTCGGTGAGTCGATAAAACGTGAGCTGAACATTCTCATTGTCGTTTCTCTTGAAGCGGTTGAAGAGGTTGCGAAGGACACTGATTCTTTGATCTCTCTGGATTGAGACGCCTTTGTTGACCTTGGAGAGCCAGTCCCAGACTAGCTTAGATGTTTCCAGAGCACTCACACGGCCATACTGTCCTTTGGTCAGATGACCACAGATGATGTTCTTGGCCGTGGAGTCCAGTCGAACGAACTTCTTGACATCAGCGGCGGTGATATCTTCACCAGCCTTGGGGACGCCATTCTTGACGACATACCAGAGGTCGACATCAATGGCTTCAAGATGCATGTGCATCTTATTCTTCCATTAGGGATATTAAGTTCCATCGAAGACTGAGCACACAGCGGAGACTTTGATTATCCCTGCAGTCGACATAGCTAAAACTCCAGGTGGTTAAACCGGATCACACAGAACAAGGGAGTACCTTGCTCTGATACCAATTGAAAGTGCTAGTGATCGACTAGAGGGGGGTGAATAGGCGATTTTTACGAACGTCTTCAAAACATGGAAGTTTAGAAGACAAACGATAAAAATAAACCTATTACCATACATAAAAGGTAGACTACACTAGACAAGCCATAGTCGAGTATTCAGTGAAGTGAAGGCACAACGACTAATGGTAACTAGGCAGTATGGATCAGGTTGGAAGATAGTATGAAGCCAATCAGAACAAGCAGTCACTCAGTGAAGACAAAAGATAATGCAAACAGGCAATGACTTCACAAGGACCAACTGTAAATAAAGAGATGGGAAGGATAGAACCAGTGGCTCGTTGAAGACAATGATTTGTTGGACCAGTTCCAGTTGCTGTGACAACAGTACGTCTGGTTAGGGAGGCTAAGATTCAACTCAAAAGATCGTGTCTTCACCTTATTCCCCTTGAGCTAAGGACATCCAGTCCTCGCCCAATCACTCTGGTAAGTCTTCAAGGTAGACTTCCAAACCTTCACAGACTTCGTTCACCGGCAATCCACAATGACTCTTGGATGCTCAGAACGCGACGCCTAACCAGCTGGAGGATTCACAGTCCTCAAGTGTAATAAGTCTTCAGATCACACAGACACGAAGACTTCAGCGATGCCTAACACTCTTTGGCTCTGGGTGTTTAGGGCTTTGTCCTCGCTAGGAATTCTCTCTCAAAGGCTTCGAGGTGGGTTGCTCTCAAACGACAAAAGCCGTACACTAACTCTGAGCAGCCAACCGTTTATGGTTGTAGGGGGTGGGCTATTTATAGCCACTAGGCAACCCAACCTGATTTGTCCGAA